>NW_013665717.1:295824-297364 GCF_000517525.1 Limulus polyphemus
GAAAGGGCGTTGTGAGGGGGATTCGAAACCAACTGGCCATGCCGGGCACCACAAACAAAGTACTCATCTAGGATAATACGATAAACTAAAGAAAGAAGCTGGAACCTAGTAATCAATATTTCTCACCAGGAAATAATCAAATACAAATACTTAGTATTTTAGACTGCTGTGTAGTCACCGTTAATTTGTATATTTTTCTAATGTTCCAGATTATAAAATTATAGTGATGAAGTCATCCGAAAACCGATTTCGTTGTTGATAACTAAATATAACATGTACATTTGTTAAATATTTACATAATTACTTTTTCATATAAGCAATAGTTTTAATTAATTCTTATGATGTACTTATTCATATGCTAGTTTATTCTAAGTTTATTTGAATTAGTTAGTTGAAACCATAATAAATGTATAAAAATAGAGTAAGTCACTGAAACGAGAAGTTTGAAACTATAAAAACATCTTGAGTGCAACTTTTCCGCAAACAATCTCGGATGTTTACAATCTTATAAATAATGTTGGAGCTCCCCTCCCCACTCAACAAAATTATTTATTTACATTGTGTTACAATGAATACACTTAGATAAATATGAACACTTTACTTTATATCGTCTCGACTACTTAGAAATGTTCAAAGCTTAAGAGCTCGAGGCCCTGTATGGCCAGGTGGTTAGGGCGCTCGACTCGCAATCTGAGGGTCGTGGGTTCGAATCCCCGTCTCACCAAACATGCTCGCTGTTATAATGGGACGTTATAATGTGACGGTCAATCCCACTATTCTTTGGTAAAAGAGTAGCCCAAGAGTTGGCGGTGGGTGGTGATGACTAGCTGCCTTCCCTCTAGTCTTACACTGCTAAATTAGGGACGGCTATCGCAGATAACTCTCGTGTAGCTTTGCGCGAAATTCAAAACAAACAAACTAAGAGCTTGAAGATAATTAACTGGCTCTAATTAAAGATAGATTAATAGGGACTATATGTCAAAATCCAACAAAGAGACAGAATGATGAATAAAAACTGGGTATAATATACCCATGTTTTGTTTTTTGTTTACAAATTTAATCAGCTGAAGATATCGCCTCACAGATCTAAATCATTAAGTTTATTTAAAGGGAATTGTAAAAATTAAAGTATATCAAAATATCTTACCCGAAACAACAAAAATTGCACAAATATGCAAAAATACCGCATTCTTTGGTGATCAATCAAATATGAACTAATTCAAACTGTTAAAAAAACAAAAAACCAAAACATATCGATGAATGGATAACAAATTACACAGTTCTGCAAATTTAAACTTCATACAAGTTGTTTTGGTTGTATTAACGGATTTTCCATAATTCAGCTACGCAGATTTCGAAAATAATATTAAATTTTTTCTCTCACGTAAGAATTTTTTTACAAATCGGGAAGAAAAAAAAACTCTTACTTAGATCAAATTATTATTTCGTTCACCACAATGAACATTTTTTATTATTATGTTTGTTAACAAAATACAAACAAACTGAAGAAAAGGGAAGAATACGAATGTCAAACGAATAT
>NW_013665717.1:298264-316475 GCF_000517525.1 Limulus polyphemus
CAGCGTACTGGAATTACTGTAGAACATGTAAACATTTCAAGACAATAAAACCATCGCAGGCCTGTGTAAATAATAAATCCATCTCAGGCCTCTGTTAGCAATAGCTAAATAAATAAATCGACAATGAATAGATAAGTTAACTAATGGATAATGTGTTAATATTTTATAGCTTACCTTTGTCAGTAACATTAACTATGATCTCTACAGTGATTCTCTCTTTTTCCGTTTTAACATTCCAAGATAAGTTTAGACGCATTTCTCCTTCGATCGTTTGTAATCGTTCAGTGTTTGCTATGTAGACAATCCCGGTATTCGGTGTCACCTTGAATATTTCCTCTTCAGATGTCAGTTCAAATGACCACTGTTCAGAGATTTGGACTGGTACTGGCTGCAGTACCTAAATTGAACGCAAAAAAAACCAGGTAAACTTTCATGTATTCTTACTGTTAAACAATTACTAAGGTACCTCGTACGGGTAATGTTAACATCGAAGTAATAATCCTTTGTGCCAAACGACTCTTATAACAGTCTTATTTCATTTTAAAGATAATATCTTCATAGATTATCTCATTTAGATCGACTGGCTATCCACACCTTTGATCCCATTAATCAACGGAAAATACTTGCTGTTCATAAGATCAAATATCTGGTTGAATATGATATTGTTTTGAAAGGAAAATTACCATCAACAGTGTTTAAAAGATCGATGTTAGTTTTATATGTAATCAGGTTAACAATTGCATATTTCTTTACTGATCTGCAACGGATTTCCTGTATCAACGGATTCCCTGTATCAAGAGTGTTTAAAATACCTTCTCATGTTGTCTGTCGAAGAGGCCTTTCGCAAGTACTGGAATTCAACTCACAGATCATTCTTCGCCAGCCTAGTAATAACTAATGATCGTCTTGTAACTTTGTAAATAGCTTGGTAGCGAAATGTTACAATTAGTTATTGGTGTTAGCCCCATGAATTTTAAAAACTTACGTTTCTATAGAGAATCATTAAGTGCAAAAAAATATTTTATAGATACTTCTCCCCACGCAATAGCAGTCTAAGTGCTAGTACAAAAGATTATGATCTAAATAAATGTTTTTACATGGTCTCCTATACTGCCTAAGGTATCTATAGAGTTATATTGTAATGTTTCATTAATTCTCGGTTCAAAGCAGTCGCGATGCTGTAAACCTGGTGCAATATTTGGTAATCTGAAAGGCAGTTTTCTGCTAATGGTTATCCAAGCCAAGAAAATAAAAATGTCTTTGGAAAGTTTACCTGGAATTTGTCAACCTTTTTGCGTTTTTTTCGCAAAATTGAATTTTATTATTATGTTGTTCATCCACTCTCTCTTGTTTATATATGTTATCACGGGTTTTGTTAATCTGATCGCCAACTTACATTTTACTGTCTAGTATTACATCCTTTAGTTAAGTTTTCAGCTGGTGAACACTTGGTTACACGATATTTTTATTATATTTCAACCACTATCAGAGACTTCAAACCATTTTCTATCGATCATTTATTTATCTCTCCTGTTTTATCATATTTTGTTTGCTATGTGATCTTATGCTATATAGACACTCATCACGTCATGATCGGCTATACAGATTATATGTATTAAAACTCAATGTAAAAGGACCACGAGAATAAAAGGGAATTTTCGTTTTAGTTTAATATATATATATATAAGGTCATTGAGTGAATCCACTTGTTCCATTTCACAAGATAGGAATAAAAATAAATACAATTGTAGAAACGAGGTAAGAAGGCAGATGTTCCTTAGTATAACGTATAATTCACAAACCTATAAAACTGGCTAAAAAACAAATGGATGTCAATATTCTAAGCAAAGGCGATTGAATTCTTTACATAATGCTGTGATGGATAAAGTGGATTTACAATGGGGCATTAAAACATATTTCACTGAGGGAGTTTATATAGTCGGGTAATAAAACTTATTAGATTAAACTAGCGCTTTTGAATACACAATTTCCTGCCCTCCTTCCAGTGGCACAGCGGTATGTCTGAGGACTTACAACGCTAAATTCCGGGTTTCGATACTTTGTAAAGTGGCTTATTTCAGCTGCTTCTTTTAAATGTATCATAATCATATTTATAAACATATTGCTTCTGTTTTATGCAATGTGGGTAACGCAACTGGTGTTTATTTGCTTTTTTTGCTTAGTTGTTTTGTAAGACCGATGAAAGCAAAATATTTTTTCTTCAAAGCACAAAGTAAGCAATTTATTTATATAGCTGTTGTGCTATACTTTAAGATAAAATTTAATAAATATATGTATTACAGGTCATATACCATGTTCATGTCTACAACAAAACTTCATCAATGTCAACCGTTTATCCGGTGACAGTCTCAAGACTAGCGACCATTTTTTCCAGGGTAAGTTTCCTTTGAAGATTTTACATCACCAATTGAACTTAAATCGTACAAATTTCATTAAACTTTATAAGTGTTTAGACAAATTAAACTTTAATTATATGATTCACAGCTTTCGCTAAAGTTATGCACTTTAATGCGTCATGAAATTGTGTTTTTTTTTAATTAAACACAAAGCAACAAAGTGGGCTATCTGTGCTCTGCCAACCACGGTTTCACAAAATAAAACGTGATACTCAACTCACAAAACAGTATTAGTTGAAAACAAAATTAACCATTAAATAAATAATGGCATTCACTGTTACACAAACTGTTACAAAACAAGAGGATCCTTAAAGGTAGTAGTGTACATCTAATTCTTATCATTCTCAATATATTGAAATAATTCACAGAAATTCCAATTTCAGTTAAATCATATTTTGGAGCTAAGGAAGTGATCCGTGAAAATAATATCCACGTATAGAAATAAATCCAGAATTAACCTGTTTTGGAATTAGTGTTACCTATTTGAAATAAGACAGAGTTAATAGCTTGAAATAAGTTATATACAAATATTACCCTTTTTTCTAAACTGGATGACGAATTCCACTTATTATTAAAGTGATTTTAATTTGCTAATCTAGAAAATATTAATGGCAGCTTTCCGAGTTAATTGTAGTGGGTATACTCACAAACAAAATTTGAAGTAACCTAAAGCGCAGAATTGTTTAGTAGTATCAAAAATCAATGCATTAATTAATAATTAAATTTTACAAGTAACAATTTTTTAAAGTTGATTTCTAAAATGTATATCTATGAATGTAATTTGGATGGAAATAACGTTGGTCTATATCACTGCTTGAATATATTTAATTTTATAAGTGTATAATAAACGTATATATCTCGACAATACATCTGAATTACAAAAGTATAACTTTATTACTCCGAAAATACAAAAGGTATACGTTAAAAATTTGGAATGGGAATATTTCCTTATAATAGAAAAGTGTTAAAAGTACAATTTGTATGTATTAGTAAAGTTTAATTTATCATATGTTTTTAAAGATCGAGTCTTAGATGCATGATGTTTTTTTTTCAAATAACGAATGGTGTTTAAAATTAAAAAACGTTTTTTTCTAATACAGGTGTTTATATCAAGACAAAAGCTGCCTCTGAGCAAAGACCATTAGAGATGTACTTTATGGAACAGAAAAGGCACCTGCTAAGCAGACCTTAGGTTTGTTTTACATGGTATTAAGTAAAACCAATTACAATTGACATGATTTATATATAGAATATCACATAAGCAAAACATTAAAAACACAAAATCTTTAACTCTTCATAACATAAAATAGGCTTTATAAAAATATGTAAAATATCCTCATTAATTTTATCCTTCTGACATAGCATATGTAGTTATTACGTAAGTTTGTCAATTCTAAGAACCCATGAGTGAAAGCAATATATTTTTACAAGTGAACCACATTACACGTGACATATCCAGTGTCGACGAAGCCTTTTAATCAGGAATTTCCCTGTGTTAGGCATTATTATTAATAATTAATATGTCTTTCATTTTATTATCTGAGATAATCATATTATTGATATTAAGAACGGATCTCGTTTTTACCAACTGTGTCTCAGAAAAGTGACGTATTTGTTTACTATATATCCAATAGAAATTATATATATATCTATGAAATACTGAAATAACCATGAATGTTATGACATAAAAATAATCAATTAATTATCTATGTTAAATATTTCCTGAAAAATTAATATTGCCTGTCTCTTTGAGAATAAATTAAAAACGGGGACTTTTATATTCAAATGATCAAAATGTTTGTTAGCCAGAAAAAGAAACGTGGAATTATCTATGCTACAAATAAAACATTCAAAATCCTTAAATATGAGTACATACAATTAAATGGATTTAAGATAAATGTCTATGCTCTAATCCAGATGGACGATTTTACAACATATCACTGAGCTACTATAAAGTAAGATGGTTAAAACTTCGTAAAGAAGTTTAAAAAAAGAAATAGTTTTTTACTCAATACAAAAACTCGGTAAGCTTCACAGATCTTTTTCTGGCGCCTCTGAACTCCCTAAAATAAAGTATATATTATAGTACTGCCCATAATTTCAATAAACTGTCCATACATCTTTCCATGAAATATTTCATATACTTCAAACATTTGTGTGTGGTTTTCATTTGATAGCCAAAAAATGTATTATTCATCTCTTTTTTCATACTATATATCCCCATAAGTAATGCGTCTGGAGCTTTCGTTGCCAGTTTTTGTTGTAGAAAGATAAAACAAAAATTATTAGACTAACATTTTACGATTGCAGATTTCGTGTCTCTTATAATTCGTGTATTTCGTTTGTTGTTTTTTTTCTTACTTAGAGCAAACTTAGAGAAAAGTCACATCAGTCTATGTGTTGTATCCACCGCGGGGAATCGAGACTAGGATTTTAGCATACCACCGTCCCACTGAGGGACCATGTATTTAAAAAAATAAAACAATTATATATTATGAAACACAAGACACAATTAAAATATAACCACAAGAAACAGCAGTATCTTTAACACGCTTATTTTCCGATACGTTTCAGTTTCAAAACTGTAGGCTAGTAACATGATGTCATGAAGCACTCTAAGTTATAGCTGTGGTGTACCAGGTTGCTGGGTTTCCCTAGGTTTATGACTAAGTTTACTAACACGCTTATTATTCATCAACATTCCTAGTGACAGACCATAACCGTGTGACGCTGGTTAGAACGTTGGAAGCCTTTTCGGTGGCTGAGAGTAAACTGTGGCGAGTTTTAAAGTGAAAATGTCTAAAAATGACTTAGAAAAAATAAAAAGAGCTACAAAACTCTATCTGCTTACTCTGCCGTAACCAACCTGGTTATCTTAGTTCATATGAGTTGTCTGATTATTATGGGATTTCTATTAGCGCTGTACGGACCTACGTATCCGCACTTTACTTTCATCATTTCCTTCTATAAACGCTACAGACGGTGCTATACTAACTTTTTAACGTGGCATTTTACTGTTCGATTATTTAACCCTACATTCTAAAGCTTTTATAAAAGAAGACCGAAGATTTTAGCGTCTTTATGAGTCATCTGGTGTTATAGATGGCTCTAACGTAAACACACAATCTGTGGCTGATGAAAACCAGAATGCAACAACGGCTATTCACTCTATTTTAAGTGTTAATGGAAATAATCAGTAAGGAACCTGTGCCAACATGCACAATATTAAAGACCTTTAAATTGATTATCAAAAATTACTAATAAAAACTTAGGAATGAAAGTGTAATATATAATAATACATTAACCACGCTATATCTGCTATATTTATGTCGACGAGGTCTTTCGCCAGCAGGAACACGACAACAACTGTTTCGGTGTGAAGTAGATTAAGCTGGAGAAATGTATTTTTAAAACAATATACACCGATGAAGAAACAAGTAAAAACACATACTTCAGAGTATATATACTTAAATTCTGGAAGTATTTAGTGATTACTGAAAAGGTCTTGGTTAACTTTGTGATAAATCTAATCTACTCCGAATTGCTGCGCCAGTTACTTACCTTATTATATACAACTTAGTTGTTCTTACAGTCTGCAGAACATAGGATTGCACGAACGACTTGAATATGAGATAGAGAAAGATCCTTTTCAACACCACAAGTAAGATCTATGAAGCATTGGGCTATGACATATTGATTAAGTAAGGAAATACTAAGTGTTTCAAGTGTGGTCATCAACTTACAAGCCTTTTACCAAATTTTCAGATTAGAAAACAGAATCTCTACTCTCTGTGTTACCTCGGTAAACATATATATAACTTATTTATTGTGCACAATAAAGCAGACGGCGTATTAGCCATATTGTGTTTTCACTGCGCTACAATTACACATAACACTTAAAAGTCAGTCACTCCAACTGTCTGTGATTATTAGAAGAGTAGTTGATTAGAATTACACCATATTTGCAGATAATTTCCATTTTTGTCTTGTTTAGTTATAAGCTAATTCACATCATTCCAACGTTTTACAATCATACTGACTTACAAGATTTGCTTACTTTGTGATTCTTCCCCTTCAATACACTTTTGTCTTCTATAATTACAGAGAAATTATAATCTGGTTCCAATAAAGCTAAAGGTTTGACTGTCTTCACCACTGAAATAAGAATAATATATTGTATATAAATAACATGAAATAGGGTTTGTTTTATTTCAGAACTTTCACGCACAAGGGTTATCTCTGTATATCCGTCCTTTATTTTGAACTGATAGACTAGGGTGAAGTGAGCGTGTAAACAGAAGCTATCACCAACTCTTGAGCGGCTCTTGTTTGATAGAATAATGTAAGTTAACCGCCACTCGTATAGCGCACCCAAGGCCCCAAGTTTGAAACGTGTTTTTCTTTCTTTTTTGCGACAATGGGAGGACGCAAGTTATAAACCCTCGATTTAACGATCCATGCAGGCTGCGATAACCACCAGACCACGCCAAGCCTTTTGTGAAATATAGTAAATCATGCTCATAATAACCACTAGACCACGCCAAGCCTTTTGTGAAATATAGTAAATCATGCTCATAATAACCACTAGACCACGCCAAGCCCTTTGTGAAATATAGTAAATCATGCTCATAATAACCACCAGACCACGCCAAGCCCTTTGTGAAATATAGTAAATCATGCTCATACAATTTTCATGAGCTTAAAATATCATAAGAAGTGCATATATTACTCTAAGAGAAAACAAAAAGTGTGATTCGAAAAAAACATTCCTCTTTTTGTTGACAAGATGAGGATTCATACTCTTAAAGATCTAACTCTAGACCATCAGGTGATGACAAAACCTCGTCGAAACGTTGTACATTTGCTGTTATGTTAAACTTATATTAAAGTTTTTCTTCATCACCCATTCAAGCCGTCTCCAACCATTACTGACTTTAATCGCTCTATCTTGTATGTAAAATAAATTTCCATATTTAATCTCCAACCTTTAAAGCTTTATTTTTATATTATATATTTGAGATTTTATTGAAAAATACTTTATTGATTATACAATTGCTGAAATCACGTGTTTTGTGGATTATTATTGTTATGGTTACTCACGTGATTATCATATTTTTAGCACACACCCCCTCTCCCCTACTGGCGCAGCGGTAAGTGCTAAAAATCTAATTTTATTGAAAAATAAAATTTAAATTCTCGCATGAAGCCTTACTGTTTCTTAGAAAATGTGACTATCGTCGATTTTGGTTTACTCTTCAAAAAAAAAAGAAGATAACTTTTAAAAGGCTTTTCGAAAATAGGTATATTTATTCAAAATTCTCAAATCTTGAAGTTGTTTATAGTTTAATTCCAAATTTAGTCCATTTTTAAATTTATTTTAATCTACGAATAATAATGTCGTATTCCAGGTTTGCGAACGACATACTTCTTCATTAAACTCTTAAAAACAAGACTTGGGTATTCTGTGAGTATTTATAAAAGCCTTGGGAAATTTAATTAATGTAAAAAGGTATTTTTTGAAAAAGCTTAAATCAAGTATATTTTTATTTCGAAAGAGTTTTAAAAAGGATTAGGAATAAAATTTTGAGAAAAACATCAAGGGTAATTTTTACTAAAAACATTTTCTTTATCAAACGTACTAATAAGAATGTTTTTAATGTAAAGAAAATTAAAGACCTAGCATCTTATAAAATTTTCACAGAAATTTCAAGGCTGGAATTTTAATAGTATGGTGATGAAATATATCTTTCGCAAACTTTTAACAGGGTTTTTATTTATTCCAAAATTAAAATAAATTTGTTTGTGGTAGAGAAAAGCAAGTTAGGCTATTTGCTGTGTCCACCGTGTGGGATCAAACTTCAGTTTTTAGTGTTCTAAATCGATAGACTTACCGCTGTCCAATCGCTGAAGACGAAACACAAATTTAAAGATGGACAAAATTTGGAATTAAACTATAAACAGCTTCGACATTTCAGAATTTTGAATAAAAAATTGTATTTTCGAAAAGCCCTTTAAAGTTTATCTTTTCTTGAAAATTAAAGTAAATTCGAAGATAGCTATAATTTCTATGAGCCATCAACAGTTAGTGATGGATGATGTACGCTCTTTCTCTTCGCTCTAGTCTATCATTTCAAAATGGGAGACAATTAGCGCAGGTATTTTTCTTGTACCTTTGGCGAAATTCAAAAACAACCAAACTCGTTCTTCAGAAACCTTACAATTTATATCAGTTATTTATGATGGCCTAAACATTAGAGTATTCATAAATAACAAGTAAAGTTGTGCTAAAATAATGAATTTAACTGATTTGTAGTTATTAATTAGTGTCGATAAACATTTTGCCAAAAGAGAACAGACGTTCACATTTTGATTGTTGCATGTTCAGTGGAGTACGAATTTCGTGTATGTATGATACGTAGTCAATTAATGAAAAGGAGATGTTCACATTTTGATTGTTGCATGTTCAGTGGAGTACGGGTTTCGTGTATGTATGATACGTAGTCAATTAATGAAAAGGAGATGTTCACATTTTGATTGTTGCATGTTCAGTGGAGTACGAGTTTCGTGTATGTATGATACGTAGTCAATTAATGAAAAGGAGACGTTCACATTTTGATTGTTGCATGTTCAGTGGAGTACGAGTTTCGTGTATGTATGATACGTAGTCAATTAATGAAAAGGATAATATTCTATTTTCCGAAAAGAAAAATAATAAGAGGGAAAACTTTTCACCCTCTGTTAGCATAAGAAAGCTATTATTTCTTGAAAACACTGATATTTTTGAATGACAATCCTGAAACTTTCTCAGAGTTTAGAACAACGTTTAATTCGTACAAAAAGAAGTCCAGATATCTTCAATGGATTATTATTGTTTTTGTTGCTTAGCTAAGAAAACGTGAGAAATGGTGGATTTTGATAAAATCCGTATCTTTTAAAATGAAGGTGAAATATAACCGTAAAATTGGGGATAATCATATTTTTCTGTTGGACTTACTTATAACTGTAAATGTTTCTTCTTTCACAGCTCTGTCGTACACCTCCGTAATTACAACGTTAAAGAATCCTAAAGAATCGTTTTCTATGCGGGCTTCAACATTATTGACGGTAGCAGAGTCCTTATCGAAGACATTGAACTGGTAATCAATGTATGAACCCTGGAATGATATTAGGAGAAATAATTAACGTGGTAGAACTAATACAGCAAATATTGCTACATGTTGTAATAACAATATATCATGGAGTAATTGTAATTCTCTGTAGCCGTGATATAGAAGATACAAAGATGACATAGTAGTAATAATATAATAACTGTTTGTTCTTTAGTTATGATGAAACATGTAACAATATACAATAGTACAGGAGTTGAAAGATGACATATGATGTAGTAGCAGTTGTAATAACGTACTAACGGTACGTTCTCTTTAGTTGCAGCTCATAAAAGTCATACAAGTTGTAAAAACAATTACAACTCACCAACGACATTAAAAATGTATAAATAAAGAAATAGTTGTGATATCTATCCGCGATTTGAATGCATTTTAAACAAAACATGTGTTATAGTATTCTAAGAGAATATTATGAATTTCACAATGAACACTACTATATCTTATTTTAAGAATAATAGAATAATAATTAAAATACTTGTGATATAATAGTGCAGAAACGGTGGTAATATCTAGTCAGCGATTAAAGTCAGAAAACGTTATTAACTCCATGGTTTTGCACTGTTAATTACGACCTGATTTTTCGCTTTTTAGTTATTAATATTTTTATGATCCTACGTTCTTTTTTAAAGTTATAATCTATATAGCAATTATCGTTACAACGACGTGTGTTAGTTTATAAGTCTGGTTTTTAAATTCTGGAAAACAATAGAAGCGTAGCTACTATTTTCTCAATTTTCACATACCTCCTTCTCAATTTTATTGACATCTACGTTAATCACGGAATCAACATTTTGGGGCTTATAGGGGGCGTTGTCATTCACATCGAAGACGTTCATTTTCCCCTCCAGATAGAAACTCTCGTTTCTAACTGAGCATTGAATCTTGAACGTATGAATTGCTTCATTCTGATCAGCATCCAAATGGGAACGAAGTGAAAGTGATCCACTCCTCTGGTCTATGGATAAAACTGTGTTTCCTGAGTGAAAAAAGAAGAACGTCAATAAGGTTTTATGTTTCACTAATATTCCAGTAAAAACATGTTCAGACATCAGAAAATTATGTTTGCATCCCTACAATTTTAATAGATAAATATAAGATAAACCCACAAGAACATAAATACACGAGAGTGCTTATATAAGCAAAGTAAGAAATGAGAGGAGTTAACCCTACTTGGATAACACAACAAAAATCCTATTTTACTACCCTGTTATCGGCTTACAGCTCTCTGGATTATTTATTGGCTTCTACGATGGTCATAGTAGTGTAATATTATGGCCTGATGGCGTTATTGTGTACTTATTTCTCCATACGTAAAATATCGTGGATACTCAGAAATACCTATGTTAGAACCTATTCTCCATCAAGATATGAATAGCGACAACTCGAAAGGATTAAAAAAATGCGATGGCATACAACTCTTTTATTTAAGTACTTTAGATGGCAATGTCTAACAATTTTACACTATATTGTGCGTCTACATACAGAATTAGGACATCAAACTCACATAACATGACATTATATTACAAAAGTAAAGGTTACACTCGTCTTGGTAGTAGTTGACGCGTACGGAAAAGACGTATACGGGTCACTGACCTGCCGAGCAAATTTTAACTCTAAACTTCAGAGAATCATTATACTTGCGTTAGGGGTTGTTTGTTGTGATACGTAAGTAGTATTTAAAGTAAAGGGCTTTTATGCTCTTTTGATCTAAAATAAGTAAACTCTAGACTAAGCAACACATACATCATAAAAAGCAACAACCAACTTTAAAAATATCACTGTAAACTGCATTAACTTGATATTATTTCGTCGACTATCTTGAATTTTCACACAGTAATTGATATTTTAACATGACGACTTTTTCTGCAGTACTGATTGCCTATTGCCTCAGTTGATTACTGCATTTTTTTGGAAATAAAAATACTTAGTAAGAAAAGCATGACGAAATAAAATGATTTGTTAATTTTTTAGCATAAGTGCCACCAGATGTAATGATGTAATAAGAGCAAGTTTGAAGATGATATGGAAGAACCCTAAGTCCACTTTAACTCAAACGACTTATTCTTCTCACCGATATCTAATATAAGTATGGCTTAATAAAGCATTCCCAAAACACAGAATTTCTTTACGTTTTTTCACAGCCATGTCATTTGTAAGCATTACGCACGTGTAAAGTGGTTTTATTTTGGTTTGAATTTCACGCAAAGATACTCCAGGGCTATCTGTGCTAGCCGTTCCTAAGTTATCAAAAATAAACTAGAAGGAAGGCAGGTAGTTAACACAACCCACCATAAACTCTTGAGCTACTATTTTACCAACGCCCCCACCCCACGGCTGAAAGGTCGAATCCGCGACCCGCAGATTGCGAGTCGAGCGCTCTAACCATCAGACCATACCAGACCATTAGGGGGTAATATGCTGAAAAATCAAACACATAAACTTAAGGGTAGACCGATCAGCAGTATGTAAAAATAAATTGGCTGACTTATAAACGAACACTATCGGTGGAGTTCAAATATCACATAGTAATTTATTGTTTTTGTCTGTTACAACAACTGACCAAAACTGGAACACGAGGTGAAAGTGTCTTGCATGAAGCGGGCTAACCTAGAACTTTCAACAATTCGAGTCCAAAGTGCGAAACCACTGAGCCTAAACATCAGGCCATACCAGACCCAACTAAAACTGAAAATATAAGCTGTGACGTAGAAACCTAAAACCTAACCCAAGCCGTCCTGGTGAACTTTGAATAGGCAAAATTGGATTCCAAAGCAGAGTACGGCGAATCAAAGAATATACTGGGCACGTATGTCACAGATTATATTATATTATATCAGATAAATAATGGCAGTCGATATCCTTTAGACCTAATTTCTTTTGCCTATACGTATGTAAGGCTTTCTGTAATTATACAGATTACACTACACTTCCGTGGGACTCGTTTACGAAGTTTGTTTATTGATCAATTATTCAGTCTGAAACTGTTATTTTTGTCTCTAGTATTTTCCACCATCTTTATTGTTTGTTAACCTTTTTTATAACCTTTGGTGATAAGAAAAGGAATCTTTAGTGTCAGCTGAAAATTATGTTTTAGTTAAATATAGAAGAAACACTTTCAGAAATAACACTTGAGTAAAATGATTTCCTTAGGGGGTAATATGCTAGATAGCACTTCACAACAACACTGATACACGTTCTTCTTTAAAGACCACTTATAGGCTTATAGAAGAAGAGGGTTAAGTAGCATTCGAACAATTCACGTTATTCGTGTTCAATCCCTGAGGTCGTCAGTCAGGTCGGCTGAATTACAATATACATAGTTTTAATTAAAACGTTAATCGTTAATTGTTCGTATTGTTCAGGAGACATCAAGTCTTGTATTGTATAAACGCCTACGTTCGAGTAATATGATCTAGAATGTAGTAGGAATACACATGATATACAGATATATATATGACAATTTCAAAGTAAGACATTGACATTATAACATTACAGCATCTCGCTACCTTAATTTTCTTATTATTATTTCAAATAATAAAATAATTGGAGTCGTGCAAATAGGACAGAGAGATAAAACCGGGGGAACAACATACATCATGTGGATAGTAAAATGTATCTTAGGAAGACGGGTATCTTCATAATTAAATTGCGATAAATGTCACATAAGGGTTATTGGTCCGAGCGTGATAGAGTAGTTAGCGTGATTGGCTTTCCGTTGCCGCGAAATTGCGCTCCGCACATTGGGAAAATTAGTCTCTGATGCAAATGACTTGTTCAATACCACGATTCGATTAGAGTAGCTCAAGAGTTTACAGTGGGTGCTGTTGACTAGAAATTCAAAGTTTTGACGGCTAGGGCAGATAGCCGTTATGTACTTTTCCCAATTTTCCTAAACAAACGAAACATAAAGTTTATCCGCGACCCACATATAAGCGAGGCTTGTGAAATAGAATAATAACTTAAACATCACGACCAGATTTGAATACCCAAGCCCATAACCTCCATACTTTGTTTGTTTGTTTGTAATTCAGCACAAAGCTACACAATGGGCTATCTGTGCTCTGCCCACCACGGGTATCGAAACCCGGATTCTAGCGTTGTAAGTCCACAGACATACCGATGTGCCACTGGGGGGACAACCTCCATACTGCCATTTTCCAATTGTGGATAAGTAACTGCTGCTAATGAAACAGACATGATAAAAATATAGAAATAAAAACATGATTAAGATTAGTAAAACCTGTTTCCTGAAATTATTGAATCCTGAGCTGTTCAAATCAATATAAATACTGCTGTTTAAAGAAATAAATCTGGAAGTTAATCTACTAAATGTTTGCACAATTTGAAAGGTAAACTATTCACAATTTCCTCATGAAAATCTTTACTTAAGATAGATAACACTGAACAATGATTTTCACTTTTATACTGCAAAGAAAAAATACATTTTATTTCAAGAGTTATGGGATCATTCGAAATCTAATCTTGGAATATGAGGATATAAATATACATATACAAAAAATACGTAACTGGAAAAATGTTTTGAAAATCTCACCTTTAATTACAACATACTGTGCTTTAAAGGAGGGACACCTATTAGCCACAGTTTGAGGACGCAAATGATCGAAGACAATGTTAGGTTCCAGAGATTCAGGGACGTCATACTCCGCGTAGGAGTTCAAAAAACAAAACTGAAAACTCGGCCGACACAGATCATTGGCATCGGATATATTTCCATTCAACACGCAGGAAGTGCTGCTAGATATATTTCCTTCAGTCGCCTGAAGTCTTATTGTAAAGTTTGCTCCTAAAAATAACATTAAATTGAGCCATCAAGATACAGTCATTAAAATTGCAGGTCACAGTGTCAACTGAAGAGTTTCAAAATAGAAGCCAATGTTTATATATACAGATAGATACATAATACAATCAAATATGTGTGTCTATATCTTATACATTACGGGCTTTTAAAATTGCTTTTTATATAGTCAAGGAATTTTTTTATATGAAGTGCTTTTGTATGAAATAGAAGTTACTACAGGAATATGAAATCCCCTGGATATATTAACGAAATCATGGTATAGCTCGTTGTTATCATTACATACGGATTAATGTCACACGATGTCTTACAATCTACAAATGAAGAATTTTGAATGATAAACATACTCATTTCCACAGATAGTCAATATCTTGGCGCGTTTATTTTCGATTAACTATTTGAAAATTCAATCCATCATTGTATATTACATTAATGACGTTTGTTCTTTGAATTTATGCACAAAGCTACACAATGGGCTATCTGTGCACTGCCTACCACGGGTACCGAAACCCGGTTTCTAGCGTTGTAAGTCCGCAGACATACCGCTGTGCTACTGTGGGCAATGACGTTTGATACCAAAGAATATTATGAGACAAAGATTAAACTTTCTCTATTAATTACTTTTAACTAATTTGTTCCTTTTTTTGTATGTTTTTTATCAAAATAAAATGAGTTAAATACGCCGTCCAACAAACCATTTTACTTGATAATGAATGATCTATTATAATTAATAAAAATATAATTTTATGGAAGGAAAATATTCTGACTAAATAATATGTATTACATAAAACTGTACTAATACTTCGACATTTAGTTTATTTATTCAAACTGTCATATCATTACATCAAAATAAACATTAGCTTATACATGTTAACAATAAATATATTTCTCCAGACGTGTCTGTAATACCATAAATGGTATATACAGCGACAACACATAATCCTCATATAAGAACATTATAATATGATTACAGCGACAACACATAATCCTCATATAAGAACTTTATAACTTGATTACAGCGACAACACATAATCCTCATATAAGAACATTATAACTTGATTTATTCTCAGGTAGCATCCTAATTATCTAGCACAATATCAGAGGCAGAAAAAAATGTGTTTTTTAATTAAATTTTGTAGGTTTTTGTATGTAAAATATGAACATTATCTCTTTTCTTTTTCTATGAAATTTTTAGTTAAAGCTTGTGAATGTTTGTTAATACATTGTTCGTCTAAGTTTGATTAAGTTAAATAACGGTAAAATATCACATTGTTTATATATTTAAAAAAGGTGAACAGGAAAGAAATATAGTGACTCAACTCACTTGTAAAATCGTTAATTCTATAATTACCTAGGTAGTCTGTTTTTGGCTCCAGAGGCTTCACAAGTGATAGGTGGCCTGTTGAAGAGTTGATTGCAAATAAGTCGTTTCTTTCATGTTGAGATCCGTCTTTTTCTTGCAAAGTCACGTTCGTGATTTGATAGTTTACTGTACCTCCACTAGAGGAGCTAATAGAATCTGTAGGTATACCGATTAGTTGGTAGAACGAAACATCAGAAGGATAGAAGATGGGTAATGTGATGTTTACGTTTTTTTGTGGAAATAGGAGACAAGATCCTGGAAGCAGAAATGAATGAACTTACAGTAATGTTTCATGCAATTATAAATTTCGGCCGCTCTCGTGTATAGTACTGGGCAGAGATTCAATCTAAAAAAATCTAAAATTCTAACACACTTAGAAGTTAAAAGAGCTTTAAATGAGCATAAACCCTACTGTTAATGTTAAAATTATATTAAAGTATCCGTGAACTTATTGTGAAAGTTTTTTTTTTTGGTAGGTAGACACAATATTTTCAGTACAAAGAGTGCTTTTAAACTCTTAAGATCAAAATCACCACTTGAATAACAAGTGTTTAATTTGGCATTAGTCTTCTTCATGATTATTACTCTTAATCTTGAACCCGGATATCTCTCAAGTATAATAACTTAAACAATTGTCCTGAATTACAGTATAATTCCTTTGCACTCTTTATTCCGTGCCTATGATTGAGATATTCTAAATTGAATGCATCTTTTTCTCTATAGTTGTGATTTGTTTGTTTGTTGTTAAACACAAACCTACACCCCGGACTATCTGTGCTGTGCCCTCTATGAGTATGTAAATTCATTATTAGTGCTATAAACCACTGGGGGGGGCTAAGTTATATTCATATTTATTCTCAAAGTTTATACACATCATTGTCAAAGTTTTTTTTTGTATTATATTATTTCCTATGCACTCATATTAGGCGAGTATGATTTATATTCATGTCAGTGCAGAAATGTATATTCCTTCTGAAGGTAAGTTTAGCTGGGACGATGATACAGATCGTAACTTAATTGATCTTTATGTGGTTTAGACGTAGGATGTTTCTCAGTATAGCTTTGACATAAACACACATCTGAAAGAATCTTTGAGGCTTTTCAGCTTTCCAATTAATATTTGCAATTGTGTTTCTTGACCTCTTGCTGGATGAGTTGTAATATGAAATACATAATAGTAGATAACAAACCCCAAGTATACATGACCTCTTGCTGGATGAGTTCTAATATGAAACACATAATAGTAGATAACAAACCCCAAGTATACATGACCTCTTGCTGGATGAGTTGTAATGTGAAACACATAATAGTAGATAACAAACCCCAAGTATACATGACCTCTTGCTGGATGAGTTGTAATATGAAACACATAATAGTAGATAACAAACTCCAAGTATGCAAATCGAAAGGTTTTTACCTTGTTTTTATAGTTCATTTTTTTATACTTTTTCAGTTATTTCTAATTTGTTTCAAATTGTTTCAGCTTGAAAAAATATTTGAATGTTAAATAAAAACAACATGTCAACTAATTAGAATAACAATTCAATATATTTTTTTTAGAGTTCTTACTTCGACATGCTCGGTTTTGGCATTGCTTTATAATTAAAACTTACCCTTCATCCTATTGATTCGTTAACATTTTATTTTACTCCCTTCATATAACAATTAGCCATTAGTTTCATTTAGTCATTTAGCAAACTATTTAAATTAGTTTTATACGTTATCGATCACCCTACAGTATACACCATTCAAAGTTTTGACCTACTTGAAAAAGGGCTACACATTAAGCAAATTATATTACCTCTATATGGTACGTCTATCTGTTGCAAAAGGTAGGTATTTTATATGAAATTAATATAAATGGTTTATGATGTTTTTCTTTCATAAATGTATTAATATGATCAATGTTTCATTCTTTTTTGCCTTTAGTCCTTTCTCAAATAGGGAAGTACTTCATTAAAATGAGTTGAAAATTACGATTAAAAACCCAGAACAACCTATCCTATCTACTAGTATGAGATTTCTGTCTTGCGTGACGCATTCATTTCCTTTTGATAATGACTATTTTTGTGGCATCCTGTAATGTTCATTAAATAATAACTTCCAAAATTGTATATATGATTGAAATAATTCATCTTAAAATATGATGCTATCAGCTTGGGCATATATTACTATAGCATAATTACATTTCCTCTTGACATTAAATGTATTTCCACCCAACAGTTTGTTTCTTTGTAATTAAGCACAAAGCTACACAATGGGCTATGTGTGCTCTGCCAACCACGGGTATCGAAACCCAGATTCTAGCCTTGTAAGTCCGCAGACATGTCGCTGTGCCACTGGGGGACCCACCCAACAGAAACAGAGGCATTTTGCATGCCTAAAGTACGTATACTTCCTATTTGAACACTTAAACGATAGATAGACACTGAGAAGTCAAATATTTGAC
>NW_013665717.1:317302-329658 GCF_000517525.1 Limulus polyphemus
TACTACCTAAATATATATGTATATATATATATATATATAGTTCCGTTTTATCTGAAATATTTGTAGTTATTTATTAACCACACCCTCATTCATTATGTTTTAATGGGTGTAACTGTTTTCGGAAAAACTTAGCAAATTAAATTTACGCTAACTTAGACTCTGCACATCATAATAATATTTTTTAACTTATCAGTTTTATGATATATATACTGAAAATTGCTTTAAACATATCTTTTATACGATAATTATGTGCACTAATATCATAATATCATGACAACAGTTTCGAGAAACTGTATTATGTCCGTTGTCGTTTGTTTGTTTGTTTGTAATTAAGCACAAAGCTACACAATGGGCTATCTGTGCTCTGCCAACCACGGGTATCGAAACCCAGATTCTAGCGTTGTAAGTCCGCAGACATACCGCTGTGCCACCGGGGGGCGTCCGTTATCGTAAAAATTTCAAACCCTTTGTAACAAATAAAGTAACGTTAACACATTGATGCTTTCTGTTAGGCTTATCATGCACATGCTTCATTTAATGATAACAGTAATGCTAATACATTTAAAGTAATACATTTGTACCACACCAATAGAAAGTGTCCAACAGAATAAGAAATGACATAATATACCATTGGAAACACATTTGAAACAAAACAGTTATACATTATTGCCGCCAAAATGTATTATTATATAATTATGTTTAGTGATAATAAGTAAGTATTGAAATCCATGAGAACAGATTAACTGTTGAAAATATAGTTGTAAATGTAGCATACACCAGTATTAGGGAAAGTATTTCATAAAATTTGCTGGTTAATAAAATCATGATTTTCACAAGAATTACGGCTATTCTTGTTTTTACGTGAAAAGTAAGATTTGTAAGGTTCGTGAATATAAATATTCTGAACGGATCCATTACACCTCTCTTACTTACTGAAATAGATAGTTATAATGACTCGTAGTAATTTTGCTTTTCGTCCCGGTCTGTTTGAATTATAAGTCTTATTGTAACCCATTCATATACAGGTATTAGTTAATTTCTATCTCTTAATACTTTTAATTACAATAATACATTCTTGACGTAATATTTTCGCTCACCAACAAGACCTAGACTATAATATACACACAAAAAAACATTAATGTTTACAATATTGTGGTGCATATAGTATTAAGAATAAGTATTCATATATTAGACACAAAAATCTAATTAATTAAAACAGGAAAAAGAAATCTGTTCTTAAGTTATTTATGCTAAAGCTGTTTTTATTTTCTGAGATTAAAAAATCGTTCATTTTTTATGATAAAGTGTAAGATTGTACTTTGTTTTTTAATTAGATACTACTATTTATACTAGCATTTTCCCCAATTTAAATGGCATTAATTAAGTATCAATATATATAGTTGTTGCTCATACTGATAGTATGGGGAAGATGTTATTATTTGACTCAGTCGTTATGTTTTGGCTTCCACATTTATACGCCAGTGTGTAGTTGTTACAGATACAGTGAGAACGATACCTTGTAAACAACCTCTTCTATTATATGAGTCATTTCTTTGCTCCGTTTTTAAACTGTGGCGTCATTTGTTTCCAAAATTCTCCTCTTTTAATCCTAACCCATGGTGACAAGTAGCATCCGGTTTTTTTATATAGCCCTAGAAAGGTATCTGTTTTTAAACAAGCTAAAAAAACCAAAGCGTAAAAACCAGCAGGCTTGGCGTGCTGTTTGACGTAAGGGAAACAAACACCAAGTCCTTAAGTACACCTGGAGAAATGTTCATATTGAAACCTTTTTTAAAGGTATTCATTATTTCTGGATTAAAAATATACAATATAATTAAATAAAAAAGCAATTAAACACAAAGTATCAAAGATATAAAAAAAGAGAAAACAATAAGTTTACAATATGAAAATGAGTTACAAAAAACAAACACGAATGGATTTCATTTGTTTTCACGCATAGCTGAATAATGGATTATTTGCACTGTATCTAGTCCAGGGGATTCGAATAAACTAAGAAACGAAGATAGAATAAAAGTTGTAATAGATAGAATAAAATACAAAAACAATATGAATGATATAAAAATAATACCGAAAAAAATAATCGGAGAAAATTACAATCATCAAAATACCAACAAATCCTTTATAAATAAAGTAAAGGCAAAGATATTCACAAAATAGCAAGATTAAAATATCAATAGTAAAAAATACAAAAACAAAACTATAGTTTTTTGTCACTTTCTAGCCTACAATTTGACAGCTGTTTTGTTCTTGGATCCTAAACGGGCTGGCTGAATTTAGAACAAAGAAAGGCGAGAAGCCTTACTCGGTGTTACTACAGGTTACTGTGTGAAATAAGTCAGAGGATATTCACACTACTTCTAGTCCAATCTTTTAATAGTTTTTTTCGTCAGTAATGGTACATCAAACAGGTTCCAGAGAGCATCTCCTTTTGACAATCTAAAATTTGCTGATCTCATAATTTTTGTCCAGGTTTGTTTGGTTCTGGATATTACTCTAAACACCATTCAGTTCTTCGATGCACAAATTATTGTAGTTTTATGTTATTCCTCTAAACACGTGAATCCTTATAAACAATTAGAACTATCAGACTAGGTTCTTTATTAGTAAGTATACAACAAAATTATCAATAAACTACAGAACTTGAATTTGGAAACTGAAATTTTATTCATGGACATTTCATCAATATTTGTTATTTTTATGTCTGAAAGATGCTAGCAGGCCAGTGAACATTACGCACTTCCTAAAATAAATGTTCAAGTTAGAAGTTATTTTAGTATTTAGTTCATTAATCTGAAAATTAATTAAAGTTATTAGCATGAGATTAATACCACTTGTGTGTATTGTTTGTTTTGAACCTCGCGCAAAGCTACACGAGGGCTATCTGCGCTAGCCGTCCCTAATTCAGCAGTGTAAGACTAGATGGAAGGCACATAGCTAACTCTTGGGCTACTCTTTTACTAACGAATAGTGGGATTGACCGTCACATTATAACGCCCCCACGGCGAGCATGTTTGGTGTGACAGGGATTCGAATCCGCGACCCTCAGATTGCGAGACCAGCACCCTAACCACCTGGCCATGCCGGGCCACTTGTGTGTAAGTATAAGAATATTGTACGAAATCTAAAGGGAAAAAAAAACATAAAATAATAGAGTCTGATAAAATAAAGTCAAATTACGTCCTTCAATCTAAGATTAAAGTAAAGTTAGAAAGCTTTAACATGGGAAATGTTGTAATGCTGGGTGGTTTCTATGTGGTTTATAAACAGTGTATTATATATCAATATGATACCTAAGGTTATTTAAGATATACTTATCTTCTGATTCATAAATTAATTTTCAATATTTTTATTTTATCATAACTAGTGTGTGGTATGAGATCAAAGATGAGTTTTGAACATAATTAACCAACTACAGCTGAAATTTTACAACTTACATGTGAATAACTAATAGAAAATCCTTACAGATAATCAACTATACGGAAGCTAAGGAATTAGTTAAACTCTGAGTCTAAAATCAAGTCTTAACAAAACTTATCATTACATAATGCTGTAAAATCAAACACATAAACTTAGAGGTAGACCGATCAGCAGTATGTAAAAATAAGTTGGCTGAATTATAAACATATACTATCGGTGGAGTTCAAATATTGCATAGTCATTTCTTGTTTTTATCTGTTACAACAAGTGACCAAAATTGGAACATGAGGTTAAAGTGTCTTGCATGAAGCGGGCTAACCTCGAACTTTTAACCATCCGAGTCCAAAGTGCGAAGCCACTGATCCAATCTATTCCGTACCTATATCTAGGAGTCCCTAATTTTCAACAATCCGAGTCCAAAATACGTAGCCACTGATCCAATCTATTCCGCACCTGTATGTAGGAGTCCCTAACTTTCAACTGATAGTCTAGAGAGAAAGCATCTACTGAACATTACCCACCGCCAACTCTTAGGCTACTCTTGTTTAACAGAGTACATGGATTTGATCGTCAATCGTATAGGACATCTAAGACCATAAAATGCTGAATATGTTTATTCAACAAAACCATGAATCCTCGGGTTCACAGTTTGGACCAGTGGTGTATTTTCCGTGTTACCGCGTTTACCGACGGTAAACCAGACTTGGGAGAATATAAAGAAATAGTGTTTCAGTCAGTAAAAAAAAATATTAGAATCTAGCACGAATATATAACTACTGCAGTTTTGAAAAATCAGTGACAGAAGATGTTATTTACACGAGAAATATCCATCGTTGACCGCAGTGTCTGAGCGAATACTGATTATATGTGCCGTCTATGTCGCTCATTATTGCGGTTCAAAGTAAAGTATGCTAAATACTAATTTATTTTTAGTTACGCATTTTTCATGATTATTTTGGATATTTTAATATGTTTTGATTACTGTTATACAAGCCCTCCAGTGGCACAGTGGTATGTCTGCAGACTTAGACTGCTAAAAACCGGGTTTTGATACTCGTGGTGGGCAGAGAACAGATAGCCCTTTGTGTAGCTTTGTGCTTAATAACAAACAACAACTGTTATACAAGTATATGTGTGTATGTGCGATAAACCAAAGCCACCGGCCAAGATACGCCACTGGTCTGGACATATTTACCAATAGACCACGTCTAGCCTATTATAAAACGTAAAAGTTTAAAGAAGTAATCCTTACGTGAGTTGGCCATCCTCTTTGTTAATGGTGTTCACGGACATAATTCTAATAACGTCACACTAAGCTTGGCTTGCTTGGTTAAGTTATGCATGAATAACTACACCAAGCAACAATGCAAAACCAGATATTCTTCTGGTATTGTTAGATAATAACAATAATTCAATAACGTTAATAATTTATTTTAATATTTCAGTAATAAACTAGCTGGACACTCTGTAGAGCACATAACTCCGCCACGGAGCATTGATCATATTCGACTCTCAAAATATACGAAAATGTGTGGGTATGTCCGTCATTATCAACGGACATGGGCCATTTTTGGCAGTACAATGGGGAATAATATTCTACATATGTCCACAAAATTTGTGACTGAGTTATAGAGCAAACATAATGTGAAAAATTAATCCCCATGTTAACAGATAGCAATTTTGGGGATTTTCATGACTTTGCTGTGACCTTGACCCTACAAAAACTAACTACTTCTAACTTTGGTCCTAGTCCAAATGTATACCAGCTTTTATTCAAATCCATTCCACCGTTTTTGAGAAATCTTGTTGACATACACACACACACACACACAGGGATGACAACATAACCTCCGTCCACCTTCGGTGGCGGAGGTAATGAAAATATGTGATATCCGTAATATAGCACCGACCTAAACTGAACATTCGCTACAGCGACACACCCAGATAGATACACAAAATAGCAAGATAATTAATTGCACAAATGTGCATCAAATAATCTAAATTACCATTCATTCATATATTAAAAAGACTACAGATAATAATTCTCCACTGGTATGATTTCTTTATTATCAATAACAGCTCCTAACATACCTATCTTGAAATACTAACCTGTTGTCTTTGTGTTAACTGTGGAAGAAGCTACGCAAATCTACCTGTATTTTGCACAAACGAATCAAAACCTCACCTAAAAGATACATCATAACTCGACCACCTGCACCTGGTAAATAATAGATGCCAGACTTATAGGTAACGTATTTGAAATATAATAACCATAATATGCAAATATAATGAAGTATACCGCATAGAATATAAGCTACCTTTACGGGGAACTATATTAGTACTGCGGATGTATACAACAGATGGGAGATTTCAAATCCAGATTAAGGGTTTAATTCTAGTTAATCAACACGTTTTTTTTTTGGCAAACAAACACTGAGCAACGAAAATAACTCCTGTAAACAGCCTTGTTCGAGTACATATATATACACACATACAACACATATTTTACTTTTCAGTTTAATAGCAGTGGTTATAATAAAATGAGAGATTCAATAGGAGTACATATTCAACTCCATTTTGTCGAGAGACTATACATTCAGTGCGGATATTTTCTATTCAGAGAAGAACAAAAGTAAAACACGGACGCGCGCGAGCACAATATCAAAAAGAGAACTTTGGCTGGATTTCAACAGTGTGGATGAAACTTTAACGGCAAGATGCCCACAGTCTAATGTGATCAAAATTTCTCAGAAGTACTTTTTCGTTCAAAGTTTCAGTTCCAATTTCTCAATTTGTGTGTAATTTGTGTGTGTGTAAATGTAACATTTACATTACATTGAACATGGTATTACTACCATTTACGGGGATGTTTGTACTGGAAAATGAATAATAGGAGTATTTGTTTGTAATTAAGCACAAAGCCACACAATGGGCTATATGTGCTCTGCCCACCACGGGTATCGAAACCCGGATTCTAATGTTGTAAATCCGCAGACATACCACTGTGCCACTAGGGGAAATAATAGGCGTAACAGAAGGAAAACGTACTTGAAAATAGAAGCTTCGTTATGATGAGTTATATAGTTACAGTGGTCATTGACACTGAAAAAAGAACCTCAAACAGAGAATATTTTACATTTTCTTGTTAAAATGGACAATATGCTTGGTGATTAGACTTCCACGAGTTTTGGTCAAGTCTTCTTCTTTTAAACAATGCATAATTTTTATGGCACGTACTTAATATCAGCATCGTGCCTTTCTGGAATGCTTTTACATTGCACTACACTAATGTTATACGGACAAATCAGATGTACAGGGGTTTTTTTTCTCAAGTGAGATTTTATTGTCCTAGGTTTGACAGCTTATAGAAAGTTTTAGAATGAACTTTCTGCACTGTGCCATGCATAGGTATGGAACCTCAAATTTTAGCGTTATATAACCTTCAAGCATACCGTTGAGACGTCGGGGGAGAGGCAAATTAAGAAATATTGTTCGTGATTTTAATAAAAAGACGAATATTGTTAAAACCGCATAGGCGACGAAAATATCAAAATTAAATAATAGGTTGAACAATCGCCAAGTTTTTACATATTTTTATTTTAAGAAGGATGACGTTTCGAGCTAGCGCTCTTCGTCAGATTATACAGTTTCACAACCTTCTTTAACTAAAAATATATAAAAATTTAGCGATGTTTTCGTGATTTTGATACCCAAAATCAATGTTGCTCTAATGTATAATTCAAATACAACAATGGTATTTTCAACGTTGCTCTAATGTATAATTTCAAGAGAACAATTGTGTTTTTCAACGTGCTCTAATGTATAATTTAAAGAGAACAATTGTGTTTTTCAACGTGCTCTAATGTATAACTTAAAGAGAACAATAATGTTTTCAACGTTGCTCTAATGTATAACTTAAAGAGAACAATAATGTTTTCAACGTTGCTCTAATGTATAATTTAAAGAGAAGAATGGTGTTTTTCAACGTGCTCTAATGTATAATTTCAAGAGAACAATGGTGTTTTTCAACGTGCTCTAATGTATAACTTAAAGAGAACAATGATGTTTTCAACGTTGCTCTAATGTATAATTTAAAGAGAAGAATGGTGTTTTGACCCAATAAGTATAATTTAATACAAGCATTTGATATTTTAAAAAGTAGCAGAGTAAGATATTTCTTTAAAAACGTTTTATGTTGGTGAAAATGAAGATTTCTTTAGAAAAAATAAGTTACGTCTCTTAGAATAAATTTCAGAAACATACATCTTGTTAAATTATTTCATTAAAATTTAAACAAGTCTTTATAGTACATTAAGTAATACCTTACCTTAACAAGACTTACAGAAATAGCACGTCTAATCATGAGGCAAGAATACTATCAGCTTACCTTGAATAAAAAGAATCGTCAAAATAGGTCCCCTAACAAATAATTCTGGCATTGTGTAATAATTTAGTGTTTTCAAAACATTACTTTTAAAGTCCCTTCTTGTAACACTGATCTAGAGACAAAATATTAGTTTAATCAAAAAAGTTAAAGTCTGCGAACACTCGGGATAATTCTGACAAAGTTAACTGGCGTCCCCATTCGCGATGAGTGAAAAATACACATGCGGGTTACGAGACTACATCTTCATGTAGTCTCGTTCTCAGCACGCTTGCGTAAACACACAGGTTTCTGCTAACTCAACCGCGATAGTATCCGCCTGGTCGCGCAATGGAGAACAATAATCCGAGGCTTAACTGAGTTAAAGTGAAGACATATGAAAACACAATGAGAAAATTCGAGCTTCAGAAATATGCATCAAATACATATGTAGAACTTTATAAAGAAAAATATGAGCGTCAATTATGAAAATTTTTAGGACTCACTATATTTTCATTAATTTGAAACAAACTCTAAGTTGAAGAGTATATTTTATGAAACAATTAGTTACCCAAAGTCTGTGTCCGCAGTGAAATGATGTACAGCGTATTAAAAGTTTTTTAGCAGGATGTTGATCTATTTAAACGTCAGAATTATCGCATTTTCCAGCTGCAAGTTTTGTTTCTTACACTAATTTATATTTGAATGAAAATCATATACATAATTACATAGGTGAAATGGTATATGCTGAATAAACTCTGAGGTATTAATTTTCCATTCACTGGTGTACCTTGACTCTAGAATTACCGATGAGGCATAGACATTTTCCTTTTTTTTCACAGGGTTCCTAATAATATACGGGTCACAAAAAAATTTAAACATAAATATTATCAATTTTAAAATTAGTCCCACTAATTACTACTTGTGTCCCCTGTACATTTTAAAAAAATGGGCGGTTTTTTTTCTGTTTCTTCGTTCGTTCTTTACAGGCAAAAAAAAAGGCATATCAGTATGATGTATTTATTTGTACCCCACTGGTAGTGAACGGTGTAAAAAGAAGTCCGTATTCATACATCATTAGCAACGTGTGGAACTATACATTAAGTTACAGGTCACATTCACCATCAAGAGGTGGATTTCCTCTGTTCAATAGCTGTTTCACCTAGACAAACAATTCTACACCTGAGCAAACAATGTTTAATATGAAAGATAAATACATTGCTTATAAATTTATAATTTTATTTGTTTATCTTGTTACAGTGTTTGTGTTTATTAGGACCCACTAACATGTGGCTGTTCCACCAACTTACTATGTTGTTGTTGTTGTTTTCCTTATTAATTAATTAAAGCACTGATTAACTCTTACGTGAGCCAATTTACTAAGTAACCAAAATCATGCCACTAATTCATCTTCGCGAAACATGTAATTCAGTGAAAAGGGATTCCCCGAACAATATCGTAAATGTCAGTTTAACCAATACGAGGAATGGTTCCGTTCCAAGCGCCCACGTGACGTGGAGCGCGTGGGAAGAATTGCTCATCTCTCTCTCTCTCTCTTGGCCTTGGTGTTCCATTTCGTACGTGGTGAATAAAAGCTGAAGGAAATGTTTAATCTACAACGTTTTTATAAGATAAATTTTGTTAATCAGGGCTTGTTGAAGAGTTTAGTTTTTGGTCAACAACACAAAATTACTTAAACATATCGTTAAATGGCTCTATTTTTAGGCATAGTAAAAGTTCTGTTTACTCTTATATTTTGACGTTATAACATGTTTACACTTACGCGAACGGCAACGAAACTTGACGTAATCCACCCAGGAGAACACAAATTGCGAGACTATTTTCGTGTGTATGTGTGTGTGTGAATATATGTTATGTTTAAAAGCAACCTCAAGCAAGCGGTATCCGTATGAGCAATATTCATAACATTGTCGATCGTAGCTAAAACCAACTTAGGTCAGAGGTGATAAATATATATATAATATCTAGCAAATTGTATTTTGTTTTATTTGTAATTAAGAACAAATGGGCTACCTGTGTTCTGCCCACCACTGGTATCGAAACCCTGTAAGTTCGCTGACATACTGCTGTGCCACTGGGGGACAGTAAATTGTTAAAAATTTACAACTTTTATCATTAATTAATTAAACAGAAAAAAAAACATACTTCTGTCCTGTTTAATGACAATCTCATGGCTACTGTATCATCAGAGCATTAGAGAGAATTCGTGAGAAATGTTCGTTTGAATTTATAGACTACTTGTTTATATTTACTGAATGTCTAAGTTATGGAGCAATAGGGTCCTTAAAATTGTATTATCTTATTCGATTGTAAAGAGTAAAAAAAATTCTTATTGTAAGGTAAACCACTAAAACTGGACTTGTGTTTTTTTTAATCCCGTGCAAAGTTAGACGTCCCTAATTTAGTAGTGATAGACTAGAGGGAAGACACTTAGTGAACACCATCCACCGCCAACTCTTGGGCTACTCTTTTACCAAAGAATAGTGGGATTGACCATCGCGTTATAACACCCCCACGGCTGAAAGGGCGACCATGTTCGGAGACAGGGATTCGATCCCGCGACCTTCAGATTGCGGGTTGAACGCCTTAACCACCAGGCAATGCCATGTCGTAACTGTAATTGAAAAAAAGGAATTAAAAACCAAAAAAGTGTTTTCGTCAATCACTGAAAGAAAATAAAATGTGTGTGCTGAAGCTTGCTTTTAGGATTAGATTTAAATATACCGAGACTTGGTTCTATATGCCAAACACGTCTTGGTTTTGGATAAAGTAACGTGTGATAGTCTTCAACCATATACGCAAGATGATTGTGTCGAAATGAAACATTGAGGGGAAAAAATCTGCACTTTCTTTAACAGCGTAACTCAGAAATCAGCAGTGCTATGTGAAAAGTAGCATAAAATTATAAAAAAAATATATAAAAAAATTGCACTCTATCTTTTCCTACATTATTATTTCGTACAAGATAAAACTGAAACATAATTATTACAGCTAATTTTAATATTGTACATAAATAATGTACATATGCACATAAGGTTGAATACGTTGTGCTAAAATGATTTTGGAGCCTCACCACCTCGTTAAAGTACATGTCACCACGTCTGGTCATAGCTGACGACCGTAAATTTTAACAATAACCTTTTAGCGTAATCTCTATAACAAAAAGCTTCGTCATAAGGCTATCATACCCAAAGTAAACTACTCCTCCCTGCATGCTTTCCACAATCCATCTAGCTTACGAAGACGAGATTCCAAGCTCACGTTTCCACAATCTGATCGTACCTGTATGTCTTGGAATTGTATGAATACCCGTTTCATTTTCCAGCTGTTTGAGGTACTCGACGATTGAACGAGAGATATAACCTTAAGTCATATTCTGGTGAATCCATACCCTGTTGACCTCGTTTTCAGATGAGATCCTTTTTATTTATGCTGCGTACTGTTACCTGGTGGTATGTGGACGACGTTTACTGCTTATCTTTGGGACTGTTGATTCCCACCTGTTAGAAGAGCCTTACATTGCTTGCCACGACTGGAATACAACGTTTTGTAGGTCTCTTTCTGGGTTAATCCTGGTGATCCATATTCTTTTGTATAAATATTATGCGTCGGAGGGGGCTTTTAGATACCCATCCCAAAAGCGACCAGTTTTCAGTGGCATCATTCTACTCACGAAAGCCAATTAATGTTAAATGCGGTTGAGATGCATTCCGTGTTACTGTGCATTTATATCGACAGTGTTTGTCACGTAACTTGCTGATTTACATATTCCCAATCGTTTAATTATAACCCACTTAACCTTGTAAAATCATATTTACCATACACACACATGTATACTATAGTTTTAAATAGATAGTCTGCTACATACCTTTCAGAAAGCCTTAAGTGTTAAGCTTCAACTATTAGTTAGTGACTGTTGTATGTTCTGGAAACAGGGAACTGGACATGTAAAATAAGATATAGAAATGTGGTCAGGCAAAGTTGATATTATGAGTATGCATTGTGTTTGCTTCAAACAACGAGATGGAGTGAGACAAATATTTAATTAGTAAAAATACTGAGACTGTCCACTACATTAAACAAATGTTTTACCGTGACTATTAAATAATAGTTTACATAAGAATTTCTTATACACCTATTTAATAAACCTTTTACGAAAACCCCTTGTTTCTCAATTTTTGTAACAAAAAATATAGATTTTTGTAACGATATACTTATATATTCTTAATTGGGAACATAAAATACCATTTACTATATTTCTTAAGACTTTAGAAGATTCTACTGGTAGATTGGTTATTTTATATCAGGTTTTTTGTTTGTCAAAGATATTGATACTGACATAACCGTTATCATATATTATTTAAAGGTCTAGAGCTTGTAAAAACAGAATTAAAATCTTTAAAGTTAGAAATTACTAAGTTATATATATATATCTAAACAGCACATTATATTTCTCTGTATGAGCAAAGTTGTTTCTTTGTTTGTTTGTTTTAAATTTCGCGCAAAGCTACACGAGGGCTATCTGTGCTAGCCG
>NW_013665717.1:330608-331787 GCF_000517525.1 Limulus polyphemus
ATATATATATATATATATATATATCGTTAAAGTCTATATAAGTTTTTTTCTCCTGTAATAATATGAAATGAATGGGTTATTTCATGAAATAATTTCATGTTTGTGTTCCTTTGTTGCGAGTTTTACGCAAAACTGCACAAGAGCTATCTGCGCTAGCTCTCTCTACTTTAGCAGACTAGAGGGAAGACAGCTAGTCAACATATCGCCCATCGTCAAATCTTGGGCTACTCTTTTACCAATGAATAGTGGGATTGGCCGTCACGTTATTACGCCCGCACGGTTGAAGCGGGACGGGGATTATTTCACGAAATAAAAATTACATTTTACTAAGTATGAGTCGTGTAACAGATGCTGTATTTTGTCATTTCACTCGTTTTTATACAGCGAGAAACGATTTCAGAAAAACTTTTCTGTGGATATTTTTATATGTAAACCAAAAAAAGTTCATATAGCAAACAATATTAGCTGTAATAATTGAAAGATTATAAGTTGAGATTAAAAACCAGTCAGGTCTTTAATTACGCGTTATAATGCGTAATATTTCGGATGAATATTCGCTCTAATCAAAAACTTAGATATATAAAAAAGCGTTGTAAAGGAAAATACAGACTTCTTTCTATTCGAGAGCTTAGATATTTTGGAAATATTTTGTGAGAAACAAATATTATCTCGAGATAATATCATAGGTACAAAAAACAAGTGTAGAAAAATACTGCTTTATCTATTTTCAGAAGCTTAGGTGTCGAAAAAGCTTCTAATACAAATTATACTGTTCTCCAAGGTTAAAACTTTAGATACAGAACAAATATTTCAAAGTAAATACAGTATTTTCTCTTGAAACGGAGCCGAGCGTGGCCTAATGTTCAGCTGCAAGTCGAAAGTTCAATGTTCGAGAGGCGACGTCACTATACATGCACTTTCAGGTATGGTCGCGTAGCGACTGCAATCACGTCATTAGGCTTAAAATACCCTGCACCCATAAGTTACAAAAAATCTATTTAACATATTATTTCTGTATATTATTTCGGTAATAGATGGGAACACGTAAACCAGAACACAAACTGTGATATACATTAAACATCTTTCTCTAGGTGGTAAGTGGGTTCCTTTAACGTATATTTCTGTATATTATTTCGGTAATAGATGGGAACACGTAAACCAGAACACAAACTGTGATAT
>NW_013665717.1:332722-339248 GCF_000517525.1 Limulus polyphemus
ATGCATTGCCTCTTTGGCGCCTTATTTATTTTATTACTTCGAAAATCTACATAAACGAGACGTTAAGAGTCACTCGTGTTAAGAACTACTCATGTTTTAAGAATCAAATCTTTAATATGTCGTGTGGAGGTGGCTATGTACAAATATGTTTTTCTTCTGTACGGCGTCTCAAACAACATCATAACTTTGGCAATGTATAAGACTAATGTTAATTAATTTGGGCTCACAAGACACAACTTAACGCACTTATCTTATTATATTTTGACTTATTTATTTGTTCATCAACTGGGTTGTTTTTTGTTCAACAACGATAGAAACCGGGTTTCGATACCCGTGGTGGGCAGAGCACAGCTAGCACATTGTGTAGCTTTGTGCTTAATTCCAAACAAACACACAGATAAACGATATTGATTAGAGTTTAAAACGTTTTGGCTAATTAATTCCATGAGGAAGAAACTCCATGACTTATACGGAGGATACTCTACAAGGACAACTTTGATTTCTACATGTTGGCTAAGTTCCAAATCTCTAGTCTCACTAAATTGCGCAACTTGGAAGTTCACGTCTGGCAGTCTATCGTAGTGACTTATTCTGATCTCAAGGTAACAATACAATAATGTGTAGCCTTTCGAATCATCTAATCACTCACTCCGAACACTTTAGTATAATTTAATAATTTACCGAAATGTTCCCTTTATGTTATATAAATTGTGCAACTTGGAAGTTCACGTCTGGCAGTCTATCATAGTGACTTATTCTGATCTCAAGGTAACAATACAATAATGTGTAGCCTTTCGAATCATCTAATCACTCACTCCGAACGCTTTAGTATAATTTAATAATTTACCGAAATGTTCCCTCTTGCACTTTATGTTATTTAAATGTGCATGTTGAACATTTTGTGTTTCGTCAACAAACGTATTAAAATAATGGTATTTCTGGAAACAACCTATAAAATTCTTTAACGTCCCCCCCCCCACTTGGTAATGTTCCACCTGTGTTAATGGTTTAGTTACATGTTTTTTTAAAATTCAAATCTATACAGTACTCAACAAGATATATTATATATTTATTAACGTTGTGTAAAAGGAAAGTTTTTAAGATTGGACTCATTGTTCATGAGTTAAGGATTAGAACTGAATGTGCATCATGAGACAATTTGTTTGTTGAATTTCACGCAAAACTACTCGAGGGCTATCTGAGCTAACCGTCCTTGCTTTTGAAGAGATGGACTAGAGGGTAGGAACTAGTCAATACAGCCCACTGCCAAATCTTGGGATATCCTTACCAACTAATAGTGAGATTGACAGTCACATTGTAACGTTCTACAACTGAACGAAATAACTTGTTTGGTAATGGGATTTGAACCCGAAACTCAGAAATTTCTAGTGGAGAGCCCTAACCACTAAGGACAAAAAAACATAATATTATAAAACTGTCACTTATTATTTCTAATGTCAAAACCCGATATCTCAAAATATAATGTAGACTATGTTTTATGTTTTAATATTTTAGTTTAGCAGTTTTTTATTGCTTGCTAGAGGAAGTTTTGGCATGGCATAGTAATGGTGCGTAACACCTAGAAATTTCCTAACTACTATTCTCGAGTTTTCTAAAGACTTCGAAAAAATACTTTAATAATATTAAAGCACATTTGAGTTAGTGAATCAGACGATTAGTAAGTTAGTTAGTTACTTTGGTGCTATAAAACTTGTTCTAGTTTGTAAGTATGTAAGGATATAAGTATGTAAGGAACTGTTTTGCTTTACTTCTGAGTAAGGTATATCGTTTGGCTATTCTTACTTCGTGGAATCGTGTAACTTGTAAAAATTTCACCTGATGAAATAAAACGTTTTATTTTTGTTAAGAAGATTAAACTTTGCATTTAAAAACAGTTAAAAGTAAGATCTAAGACACTTAAATTATAGACCAAGATCTTAAAAGGTAAGGTATGAAAATTTAAAGAGTAGACCCTCGAATTCTAAAGTTAATTTTTGAGTCAGTTTGTACAGGTCTTTTTTTTTAACCTGATCAATACAAAACCCTATTTCTAGCAGTGTAAGTCCGCAGACATGCCGCTGTGTCACTTGTGGTGGGGGTGGGGCTAGATAATGTGAATCAATTAATTAGACTCGCGTCACTGTAAGCCTAGGTTTTTTAGCCCCCACCCCCTTTTTTTTTAAAGCACCAATCGCAAAAATTTAGAAATGTCAAAAACCTTTTGTGTAGTTTACAGGTGTATCTCTGTTTAGAAATTGTAAGAGAAAATTACTGTAACTAATTAGCTGGTATACAAATATAAATCTTAATATGCCACCTATAGAATTTAGTGGCAAGTGGTGAATCAATCATAGACGGGCTTCATATTGATTTTTAGTATTATACCCAACTTGTCTACGAATATTACAGAAAAATAGATCAATAGCATCAATGTTACACATTCTTGAAATGCTACATAGATATAGGGTCATTACGGTGAGTAAAAGATTACTCAACACACCAAACATATAATACAAATTATATGTTAGCTTTTATGATTAGCTTTGTTTGTTTATAATTTGTTATTAGCGTTCTGTCCACCTAATACTATATTAGTTATTAGTCTATACGACTTTATGATTAGTGTTACTATATATATATATATATATATATATATTGTTTCGTGTTAGTGGTAAATAGCTGCAAATAAATTTCTGTTTTTAAATAGAAACATATACTAGGAACTAAAAGTGGTAATTTTAGAGTTGTAAGAAAATAACAAAAACAAGGATCGTGTGTAATAAAGTCTAACACGATGGTGGCTCCATCTTTTGAAGCTTAAAGAAACTGAAATTTCTAGAAATGCTTTAAAACCTTTATTTTCACATCTTATTAAAGGATCCACGTATGTTCATTCACAACGAAATACTAAATCGTTTACCTAAACGATATAAATGATGAAGCTTTGCATAAAAATACAACTATAGTTTTGAATGACGAAAAGTTCAGCAACCTCCTATATAAATAAATTAGTACTTAAGATAAAAAAAAATTAGTTTATAATGTGCTCATAAAATTATTTTTAGCTTTCATGTGCAACAATTTTGTAAGTGGATTGAAACATTATTTTATATTTCATACTATGTTTTGAGTTACTACTTCCATGTACTTGTGCTGTACAATGGGAAGATGTTTGTCCAATAACGTTGTAATCCTGTGAAAGCAGCATATACAGAAATTGCAAATCCATACGGTACGCGATGTGAAAGTACATTTGGTTATTTTAAACGTCTTTATTCACTAACTTCTAATAGTTACAAAACCCCACCCTGTTTAACCGATTGTTCAAACAACATGTTCATTTCTGTTGTTTCTTTCTTGTTGTTGTTCTGTTTTGATTTGTTTTTTATACTGGATCTTTAAGCATATTTTTAATGTCAGAAAGCAGGTTTAGCAAATATGTTTTTAGTAACTTAAACCGTTCTTGTATATGCTTCTAGCAACTTTCTGTACAATAGTCAAACCTCAGTTTTCTTTCGCCGTCAAAATCTCTGAAGCTCATTCAGAAAATTAGGTTTTATTTTTTTACGGATAAAACTTCATAGCATTCTTGATGATAATTTATATATATATATATATATAAGCACAGAAATTGTTAAAGATTCCCTCACTTGTCTTGTATTAACACTTTATTATAATTCCCATTCCACTTTGCTAAAACCTCAAGGTTTGAAAGTAGTGTTTTAGTCTTAACACTACTCATGTTTAGATAAAGAAGCGCTAAGTTGTAGTTTAATAAGCAACAATAAAAGTTCTTGAATATCAGATCATCATTTCATAATATGAACGTTTGTTGTTGTTTTAGCGCAAAGCTACACAATGAGCTACATGCGTTCTGTACACCGAGGGCAATCCACCTGAGGATTTTGGCGATGTAAGTCCGTGAACTAAAATAAGGCGCGAATAGAAACGACTAAATTATTTAAATACGGTTTTTTCTGATCCACACATAGACGTTATTAAAACAAACTATACATTTGAAATTAAAAAAAAAGATATCTAACTAAAGACAAAAGTTCCATAAAGAGACAACAATCCTTTGATGTAAGATAGCTAACTAGAGACAAAGATAAAATTTTCATAAAGAGACAACAGTCGTTTGATGCAAGATAGCTACCTAACTAAAGACAACAGTAGTTTGATGCAAGATAGCTACCTAACTAGAGACAAAGATAAAATGTTCATAAAGAGACAACAGTCGTTTGATGCAAAATAGCTACCTTACTAGAGACAAAGACAATAGTTCCTTGAAGAGACAATAATCCTTTGATGTAAGATAGCTAACTAGAGACAAAGATAAAATTTTCATAAAGAGACAACAGTCCTTTGATACAAGATAACTAACTAGAGACAAAGACAATAGTTCCATAAAGAGACAACAATCCTTTCATACAAGATAGCTAATTAGAGACAAAGACAATAGTTCCATTAAGAAACAGCAATCCTTTGATACAAGATAGCTAACTAGAGACACAAACAAAAGTTCCATAAAGAGACAACAATCCTTTGATACAAGATAGCTAACTAGAGACAAAGACAATAGTTCCATAAAAAAACAATCCTTTGATACAAGATAGCTAACTAGAGACAAAGCCAATAGTTCCATAAAGAGACAACAGTCGTTTGACGTAAGATAGCTAACTAGAGACAAAGACAATAGTTCCATAAAGAGACAACAATCCTTTGACGTAAGATAGCTAACTAGAGACACAAACAAAAGTTCCATAAAGAGACAACAATCCTTTGATACAAGATAGCTAACTAGAGACAAAGACAATAGTTCCATAAAAAACAACAATCCTTTGATACAAGATAGCTAACTAGAGACAAAGCCAATAGTTCGTTAAAGAGACAACAGTCCTTTGATGCACCTCCTGAGATTTATAGCGCAGACAGTCTAACATGACCTTGAAAGAGAGGGATCAGGAAAGTGCATATGTCATGAGTATCTTGAGTCTTTTGTTTGGATACCAACCTATCTACGAGGCTACACACTAGATTGTTATTTTTCCTTCAGCCAGTCCAAACGTACATATGGAAAAAAAAAAAAGATATCTTTGTCTTCGGAAAAACAACAATAGTATTAGTATTAGACTACAGGTACGTTCCTCCTTTCGAAGAGTTTTGTTGAATTTTTTTAGCCTTTGTTTTCGATAACAATATGTTAAGAACAAAACACAATGTTTTTATGAATGTAAAGTTTAGTTGACAAACTAGAAACTAGAAGTTTTTTAACTATCGAGGTCAGGTTTTAAAAGCATCTATTTGTTACTTATATTCAACATCCTAGCGTCCACCTGTGGGCCTGCGGTAACTTTCCGTACTTACAAAACTAAAATTCGGGTTTTGATTCCCCGTGGTGGACGGAGCCGGGATAGCTCGTTGTGTAGCTTTGCACTAAAACAACAGCCTCCTGGACGATGCAGCGGTCAGTTTGAGGGCTCATAAGGCTAAAATTCTGTAGCTTTGCACTTAACAACAAACAAAATGACTTAAGCATATAATTATGTAAAATACAGACCTTTCAATAAATGCAATCTAACAGAAATGGTTTTGATACAAAAGGTCCCAAAAGACTTGTACCACAAGGATAAACAGATTCACTGAATCCGAGAAAATGAGGGCACCAAAAAAAAAAATACTCAAAATGTATGGACAATTTTACCATCTTGTGAAAGACAAAAGTAGTTAAAACTATATAAATTAAACAACTTTTAAAATATATATACAGTGGGGTTATTAATTCTGGATACTCTCTGTTGTATCTGATTCATAAATGTCTGATATTATTCACATTTTTTCTAAGTTATTCATTTTGCATAATTGGTTTTGTTCACTTTTTATTTTACCTGATATTTTTCCAGGTTTAGGTAACGCACTTTCCCACGATAGTTGTGAAAGAACGTTATTTTGAACCTTAGACTTTATTGCTACGATATTTGATTACATTCGAGATTGAGATTGTTTGTTTTAGTACAAAGATGCTTCCTAGGCGATCTCCTTTGTGTCTGCCGCAAGTATCGAACCCTGAAGTCAAACGTTAGAAGTTCTGAAACTTACTGCTGAGTCAACTTATCACATTTTCCCTAAATTCTGAAAAAGGAAACAAACAAAAAACTAAACTAACTGAACAATATGTTTCTAAAAGATGATTATATGAATATTACTGCTGAGGCAATTGGGGCATCATATAAGACTTCCCTAACTTCTGAAAAAGAAAACAAACTAAAATTTAAACTAACTGAACAATATGTTTCTAAAAGATGATTATATGAATAAGGCTTTTTATTATCTTCTTTTTTTTGCGATGATAACGTACGAAACGAAGATTGAACAGCAACACTGTACATCCAAATCTGATTTGGGTAAACTGCATTAGAAACCTTGTCGCAGCAAACTGATAGTAAAACGTTCCATGCAGGATTAGTTTGTTTGTTTTGAATTTCGCGCAAAGCTACACGAGGACTATCTGCGCTAGCCGTCCCTA
>NW_013665717.1:339603-344019 GCF_000517525.1 Limulus polyphemus
CTGAAAAGGCGAGCATGTTTGGCATGAGGGGATTCGAACCCGCGACCCACAGATTGCGAGTCGAGCGCCCTAACCACCTGGCCATGCCGGGCCTATCAGAAAAATGAATTATTTATTAACTAGAAGCACACCTGACATATGGATCGGAGTTAAAAGATATCGCCTCAAGTAAACACTTTTTTGTGGTTGTTCGGTAAAGTGTATTTTTGTACAACGTCCTGCCTTCTTTCTTTATGAGTTAAGAAAAGCGTTTCGTATTCATAGTAATTCGTATTCATTAACTCATACTGAGTATATGTTGTTGTTGTTTTTTTGTAATTATGACGTGTATACGAACACTTAATGTAAGTACTTAATTTATATATATAGATTTATAAGTTACAATAGCTTTTAACTAGTGTCCCCAACATTTTTTTAGAACAGTGAGTTCTTCATTAACTAATTTATAGATTTACATAATATATTAAATGAAACTCAGTTCCACCAAAATACTCTCCAATATTATGCATAATGTATAGTTAGATCCAATCTAATCGTATTATTATTATTTTGAACCAGAAATCGCAATTTAAAATGATTTTTTTTATTCTAAAATAATTAGTGGTAATGACTTACGATTGATAATTTATTTTTAAAGGAAATTAATTTTTTTGCGGTTAGTTTGTTTCGAATATTTTGTTCAGTCCTATATGATTGTGTTTGTTTTTTTCTTAGGCTCCATAATGAATATCTACACTCTTTCCATTGCAGGAAATTTCATAAATTAACGCTATGGAAGATACGTCTTCGCGAATGTTAACTGCATTATTGCCCGCACTGTGATAGTAGCACAGCTTATGATATTGTCCAATTGTTTATCTTTCTGGTTCTGACCTGCTAAATTAAGACAATTAAAATGTTTAATGATAGGATTTATCTATCCCTTTCTACCTCAAAATGTAGGGCGGTCACAACGCAATCTGCTAGTAGTGGGATCGAAACTCGTCGCCGAACATTCTCACCCTATCGGCCATTGGGACGTTGTCGTGTGTCGGACAATCCCATTATTCGTTGGCAAAAGAGTAGCCTAACAGTTGGCGATGGGTGCTGCAGTTCAAGATCGAGGATGGCGGTAGATCACTTTATTAGTTCTGCCTTCAACAAACAGCTCCTAAGTTCATTGGATCAAGATTGCAATCATAAATTGCAACTAAAATAATTATCTATCTCTATTTTTATACCAAAATTCAAAAAGGAAAGCCATTGGATTAAGGTTAAAATTATGAAATGTTACAAATGCATGATTTTTAACTCTGTTAACTGTAAAGTTCAAGGTAATCGAACCAAAGTAAAAATCATGAAGTACAAGAGAGAAAAAATCTAACGTGTGCGTTCAGTTTTAGAAACAGAGCTTTGAATATAAACAGCGTTTCTCACTAATAGATATTTTCTTTTATGTACAACTATTCGAGTCAAGTGTCGTCGCCACAACTTTAAAGGTACAACTGTTTATCTGTATAATTTCTCAAATAACATCATATTTTATTTTTTATTATCGTTATTTTATGTTATCAATCGAAATGAAATAAAAATTTGTCTAGCTCATAATTGTATTTTACTTGTCCTGTTTAAGCTATTGATGTTTTTTTGTTGTTTTTTTTTGTTTACTTTTCCTAATTTTGTCATTACAAGAACACGTCTAATTCTAGTAATTAAAATTCAAAGACGAAATCCTTGTGTTTGGATTAATTGCTAACCAATTCTGGTCGAAAGTAAGTAAACTATGTAGATTAGAACTAAAAAAGTAACTTTTAAGTGAATGACGACATTTTTTTATTACAAACTAATAATTATTGAAAATTAAAACCAATCACAGTATGATTGGTATTGATAAATGTTTCTCCAATTCTGCCCCCCAGTGGCTCAGCGGTATATCTGCGAACTTACAACGCTAGAATCAGGGTTTCGATACCCGTGGTGAGCAGAGCACAAGTAGCCCATTGTGTAGCTTTGTGCTTAATTACAAACAAACAAACATCTCCCATTCTCAATTATGATTTTGCAAAAAAAAAAGAAAGAATATCAGGCATCACTTGGAAAGTCCACAGGAAGCCAGACAACCGAATGGACGATTTAATTTTCAACCATATGTTGAACGTACAATACACCTTGTGAAAAAGTCAAAGTTAATGACATTGTAAACTGGTGAGTAGGCTCATGCTTGGGTTACACGAGCATGTGGTAGTCAGTGTGAGCAGCAGGAAACGTACAATTAGATGGTATTCAGAAAGTTCTGCTTCGAGTTGAACATTACCAGTCGAGATAACCATTAACCAATCCACGGCTTTGTGAATAGACAAATTACAGGAAAACCATTTTTTCGCATGGGATAAGTACTCCAAATCACAGGTAGCCCTAATTTCTAGGAGATTGTTGCTATGACTGAAGTTGGAGGAAAACTCTCTATGCATGAATTAGACATAGACTTTGTCAAGGTTAGCGAAGCGTTGATTCCCGCTGACACATATGCTGAGCTGTTCCCAGATGTACCACAAAAATTCGTCGTCGTTTCGTAGAGATATTTATATTTTTATTAGTTTCTCTGTTTGTTGTTAAGCACAAAGCTACACAACGGACTATCCGTGCTGTAGCCACCACGAGTATCGAAACCCGGTTTTTAGCGATGTGAGCCCCCAAACTTTCCGTTGGGCCACTGAAGGGGCAGCTATTTATACATCAGTGCACTTTGTATTCGACATTGGAAATGCCGAGTAAGTTACATTAAAAAGAAGTGTAATATACATCAGTGCATTTGGTATTCGACATTGGAAATGCCGTGTAAGTTACATTAAAAAGAAGTGTAATATACATCAGTGCATTTTTGTATTCAACATTGGAAATGTCGTGTAAGTTACATTAAAAAGAAGTATAATATCAATGATCCTTTATTATAAAATTTCTTACATATCTCTTTTGTTTGTTTATGGCAAAGCTACTAAGATTAATTGCCGTCGTCCCTATGTTTTGAACTACCGACAACGGGGAAAGAATCCGGCCGAGAGCTACTCTTTGTCACATTATAAAGACGCTTCCCCTGAAAGGCGCTGTGTTTTGATCACACGATCCACTGATTATAATTACGATGTAGCGCCCTAACCACCAAGTCTCGCCAGATCCCGTATTTCTTTAACGAAGATTAAGTAGAATTTAAATCAAATATTTAATAAATTGCACAGTTTTATAACCAGTAGACTGCTTGTCCTATCTAGCACCTGGCTTATAATTGCATTAGCTATTCTGTCATGAATAACATCTTAACGTGGTCTTGCTAATATATGTTAACTACAGAGTAATATTTTTCCATAAAATTACGTAAGCGTTTCCTTGTTTTTAAGCGTTAAGTTACACACTCGGCTATCTGTGCTGAGCCTACCTCTGATATCGAACCCTGATTCTGAACTCTCAAACTTATCACCAAGTCATCATGGGACTCTGGCAAATAAATCTAACCATTCTTCCTCATCTTTATTATAGTACCATACAAATTTCAAATACGGCTTTAAGGATACACCAGCATATTATAACAATGTATCCAACTTCGCAACAACAACAAGGATCCACCACTTTGCACAATTTAATACAAAATAAGTAAATAGAACCCGCCCAAGTTTCCAAGGATCGCTGCCCGTTATTTTCAAATGGTATTTTCCGCTAAGTAAGATACATACAAGACAAATTCTCGGTATAAAATAATAAGATAAAATATCATTATTGGAGACATCTGGTGTCGTGTACCAGTTGAGTCTGGCATTTGCATTTCATCTTATATAGATCAAACAGGGTGTTTGTTTCAAACTCATATGAATTAGCACAAGCAAAAGTTTTTGCGCCAAACGCGTCATTTATTTCGTTGGCTTGAGGGTGGTGGCAGGATGGCGTGTCTGTGGGTCATTCATCGTCACTAAGGCAGTAGCAAGGGTGGAAAATAAAAATATGAAAATATCTAAAGTAAGGGGTTTTAGAATACGTCCAGGGCAGATCCAAGAACCCTAAAGTTTCATGGTGATCAGAGGAAAATCCATACAGGCATACAGACAAAAGAAGTTTCAAAATATAGATAATAGATTGGTTACAGAAAACGAATTGCAAATTCCTCCATTAAGCATAGTATCAAGTGAGAAAACGTTAAAATTCTTGACACCATTACAAACAGTACTAGACAGAATTTTTTAAGATCTTAGGAACTTTGTTCAAAACTAAAAACAATAACACAGGCCTGCGAATTTATACTACATAAAAGGGTTTTGGTTTTCATAACGGATTTTCCATAATCCAGCTACGCAGATTTTGAAAATAATATTGATTTTTTTCTATCAAGTAAGGATTTTTTTTACAAATCGGGAAGAAGAAAAAAATTCTGACTTAGATCAAATTATT
>NW_013665717.1:344439-368741 GCF_000517525.1 Limulus polyphemus
ACTCACTTATGTAAAAGTACATGTGACGTTTTGCGAAAAATCTGTACGTGATGGAGAAAATGAATATAATTTTCAGATTCAGCGTACAGGAATTACTGTAGAACATGTAAAAATATCAAGACAATAAAACCATCACAGGCCTGTGTAATTGAATCATGGTTTGCAGTAACACTTCTTTCTTCGATAAACAAATCTTTGCTCCCTTATTAGTTTCTTACCTTATAATTAGTTTTAATATTAATATTTCCTAATTAATTACTGATAGATCCTTGAAAATTACGATCAGCGATCGTTGAAATATTGAGAAATTTTAAATTATTTTCTAGCTGGCGAACTTTCACATTAAATTGTTCAATGTTATAGCTTTAGCAGTTTCTTTCCTTAATTGTGAACCACCAATATTTAAAATGTTGATCCAACAATACACATTTCAAGCTATAATGAAAGTGTAGAAAGCGTCTAGGTTTTTGTATTGCCTTCAATCGTTGTCTACGGTAACTTGTGTTCTTCCTAAATGTACATAATGCTAGTTGTTGTTTTTTTGTACTCACCAGGACACGCTAAAAACCAGGATATTCCAAAACTTTCACTAAACGTTCTAGTGCCTTTAATATCATCTTAGTAATAACGAAAGACAAGGCAAGACTTAAGAGCAAACAATCTCCTAACATTCCTACTTTATAATTTCTTAAAACGAAAATAGCCATTTCTCTTTTTTTTTACCTTAATTTCGTAAAGTGGCCGATATTCCATGTTTTTAGACTACAAACTAAGGTGGTGTATTTTCAGATATCTGTACTTTTAGACACTTTGGATGTAAAGTGCTCAGTTTCTACAATGCGCAGCTGCTATATGAGTCGTCAAAACGACCATCTTTTCTGATATTCCATATCGTCCCACACGTCTTTAACAATGTATTATCAGGTTCACCGAAAGGCGATGGAAATATCGGACGGGCCCAATGCCCCAAAAGGCACCCTGAGAATAGTAGGAGGGAAATTGACCTAAGAGAAGGAGCCCACATACCAATCCTTCCCCAGGACCCATATGTGTGTCATAAGATATGTTATGGACGCATATTTCTATCACAACTTATCCACACACACACACACACACACACACACAAACCGTGAGTCATTAATACAGAAACACTGAACGTATATCGCACTCACATGCATGAGGTCAACTAAATAGTGGCTCGGCATGGCCATGTGGTTAGGGCGCTTGGTTCGCAATCTCTGGGTCGCGGGTTCGAATCTCCGTCCCACCAAACATGCTCACATTTTCAGCCATGGGGCGTTATAATATGACGGTCAATCCCGCTATTTGTTAGCAAAAGAGTAGCCCAAGAGCTGGCGGTGGGTGGTGATGCCTAACTGCCTTCCTTCTAGTCTTTCACTGCAAAATTAGATACGGCTAGTGCAGATAGCCCTGTGTAGCTTTGCTCAAAATTCAAACCAAACCACTAAAATAGTTCTCCGGCATGGCCAGGTGGTTAGGGCACTCGACTCGCAATCTGAGGGTCACGGGTTCGAATCCCCGTCACACCAAACATGCTCGCCCTTTCAGCCGTGGGGGCGTTATACGGTGACGGTCAATCCCACTATTCGTTGGTAAAAGACTATCCCGAGAGTTGGCGGTGGGTAGTGATGACTAGCTGCCTTCCTTCTAGTCTTATACTGCTAAATTAGGGACGGCTAGCGCAGATAGCTCTCGTGTAGCTTTGGGTGAAATTCAAAAAACAAAATGTCTTCTGCCCAACACGGGTATCGAAACACGGATTCTAGTTTTGATTGTCCTTTTGTCCTAAACTAGGATGGGTTCTTTACAAAGCTTTGTAACGAAGAAAATAATTATCTTACAACACTTAGGGGAAAATCATATAATTGTATATAAAAAAACATCAACAAAACGTGTATTGCATTCTGGAATTAAGGCGGTGTGTATTTGTGTTGCACATCTAAAAGCAAGCTAAAATTGACAACAATTATTTCATTTACACTTGTAATAGAAATATGTAAACTAGAATCCGATTTATTAAAACTGAATCTCTCAATTTTAATTATTCTATTTTTATATTAGATTTGTTTGTTTATTGCAAAGCACAAAGCAGCATAATGAGTTACCTGTACTCAGCCCCACGGATATCGAAATCCGGTTTCTAGAGTTATAAGGCTTCAAAATTAGTGCTAAACCACCGATGAGGGCTTTTATATTAGAAATTCCTTGTAAATAATACAAATTTGTTAGCCTGTTAGAGTTGAAATAAATTATCTACTTATGTTAAAGACAAACTATGATAAGTTTTGTCGAGAATTAAGCGATTAGAAACTGTTTAGAAAACGAACAAACAATGACATAACTGTTTAACTGATTTAACTGATTAACAAGGTGAACAATACAACGATATAACTTTTCAAAGGTGGCCAACAAGGTGAACAATACAATGAGATAACACTTTAAGGACGGGTAACAAGGCAAACAACACAACGAGATAACTCTTAATGGTCTGTCAACAAGGCGAACAACACAACAACATAACTGTTTATGGTCGACTAACAAGGCTAATAATACGAGATTTCGCTTTAAGGTCTGTTAACAAGACAAGCAACACAACGACAAACCAAACTCTGTATGACGAATAACAAGGTGAACAACACAATGCGACAACTTTTTAAGAACGAGTAACAAGGCGAACAACATAACGAGATAACATTTTAAGGGCGGATAACAAGACGAATAATACAACGGCAAAACTCTGTATGGACGAATAACAAGCGAACAACACAACGAGAGAACTGTTTAGCGACGGCTGACAAGGTAAACAATACAACTAAATAAGGACATAAAGTCAAAAGACAACCAATCAGAAGATCGTTACAAACAGTTAAAATATCAGTGAAATACAACCACCAATCAATAAAGCTATTTAAAAATACATTGTTGAGTGACCGTTAGACAAATGAATGGTTGTTTCATAATCCTTTGGTTACACAGAACATAAAGAAAGAACGAGAATATGAATATTTACGCAAACACTGATAAAATTTTCAAAGTATCAGGTATTCGTTATTAGCCAAAACTGAACATCAAGGTTATCCAGCAGTTACTGATAACTAGACAGTAAACGTCCCATGGCGCTCCTGATTTTCAATGAACAAGAAGAACAATAAAGTTTTCACTTTATTCTTTGTGCAATACGTAATGTCTTGCCATCAGTAGCATGAATATTTAAAAAAAAATTAGAAGTAAACACGTCTCAATTTCAAGTTTACTGTATATTTTTTAAAACTGTTACACTGTCATCAAGCCTGATAACTTATTGGATAACAAGAAGCAAATTTAAATGTATTGTATGTCACTCGGAACAGTAAAAAAGTACAATATAACTAGAGATAGTGAGTTTAAAACCTGGAGAAGTTTTTAGAATAGAGCTTAATATATGATAATACGAGTGCTGTATAACGCACGTTGAAAAGATTTAGATATCTACATAGGTGGAGGAGTGGAATTTTAGTTGGGTCCCAACATGGGTGTCAGTTCTTGTGAAGATCCTTTTTCTGGCTTCTGAATGCAAAATAAGAATGATAATATGGGGAGACTTTTTCTTATCCGGCTATAGGACAGTGCTTCTACCACAGTGTAAAGAAACCGTCCGTGTAGGTTTACATATTTCAATGCAGTGTTATACATGGGCCTAGAGTACGGTTTGTTTATTTGTACATTTTTAACGTTTCGTGCACAGATACAGAAAGTCTATCTGCGCATATCCGTCCTAATTCTAGAATGATATCGTACAGAGAAAGCAGTTAGTAAACAGCACTTACTACCAACTTCTGGCTGATTTTGACTGGACGATTATGGGATTTCAACGTCATTCATATAGAGCGCTCACGGCCTTAAAATGCAGAGCACGCCTTTGTAGCAACGGGACACAAGCCATACATTGTCGAGGCACGCTAAGTAAATATTACATATTTACATATAGTTTTGAGAGCATGCGCCACAATTACTTTAATGAAACGTGTATTATTAAATTATAGCAAAGCACAAGTTAATTGTTTTGTAGTATATCTGAAAGCAGCATTATGTTATTTGATATTAAATGCATAGTCTGTCTACTCGTTGTGTTGGCATTGTGTTTAATTTAAGCAATTTTTAAGATATAATAATTAAACAGCGACTGGATTTTACCCGCAAATTTACTATTACCTTCTTCACGATAAGTAATTGTGTCACCTCATTCGAGTAAAATAAGAAAGCAAATATTATTGTATTTCGTTATTTTTCAATTGTCCACCAGGGGGACAGCAGTAAAATTTATACAGTTACAATTCTAAAATCTAGAGGCTCGATAGTCCGATGTGACTTTAGTCTAAAACAAACAGACAATTTTTGAATTATTGGAAAATTAGTAAATAACATCAAGAACAAGATTGAGATTTGTCCAACGTGTACGTACAGTGATTTTAGAATGCTAAACATGTACGGTTGTTGAGCCGTGTTTTGAGAGATATTTCCAGATACATATATGTATTTGGTGTAGATTTAATCTATATGTGTTGCACTCCGTAAAAATAGTCTTTAATTATTTTAATTATTTATGACACTTCGTCCAAAATCAATGTATTGCCCATGCAAGCTCGGTGACACCCTTGCTACGTGTGTGAATAACTTTCTTCCAAATAGTTAACCAAAAATTTTATTCCATTTTTCTATCTTATATTTTCTTTACAACTGAAACAGATATAAAAATAAATACAAACAATTTTGCAAAATTATAGTTGTTATGGATAACAGATGGCAGCACTTATATAATGCAACAAATAACGACAGTCTGACGGTCTTATGTACCACGCATGCTTAAAACAACGTGCATAATTCTTGTAAAAAAAAAAAAAGAAGAGGAAACAAAAAATCCATCAGTGATCGAAATGTTCAAAATAAAATAAGCAAATTAAACTATATTCGAATTATAAAGTGTCTGATGTATATAGTAAATATATGTATATCATGCGAAATAAATATAATAACGAGGTATTCGATTAACAAAATTATAATGATTTTTTTTTTTAAAACAAAGCATATGTCATTAGTCGCATATAGATTGCAATTACTATGTGACACAAAGTGTAGGTATAACGGTACGTATCATGCTATTCACCTTGTATCGTTGCAAAATGCCGTTCACTTTCTATTTGTCCTTTTCTTCACAAACATATAACAAATATTTCATATAATATACAAAATGAAATTAACAATATGTTAGATGATAGACAAAGCAAAGTAAACATGATTATATATGTAACGAAAACTCTACGATGAAACAAAATATCTTGTTATTTGCAAAGAAATAGCTTACTTGATTAATTAAAATAGAGAAAGTTAACGATAGTTTATCCTTAACGAAATAGCAAGCAATATAAAACGAATAGAAGGAACTTAAGTCTGCGGACTTACAACGCTAGAAACCGGGTTTCGATACTTGTGGTGGGCAGAGCACAAATAGTCCATTGTGTAGCTTTGTGCTTAACTTCCAACAAACGAAGAAGCAAAATATGACAGAATAAATCGACAGATTTCAAGTAACAAAGGCGACCATATTACAGAGAGTAAAAAAAGATCAGGTGTAATATTCATTACTACATTAATTGCGAATGACTCAATGCATGGTACAAGAGTATAACACAAAGTGCATGAGTGATGCGATAGTATGATAACAGTTGATTGACATGATACATTTAATGTTCTTATCTGTAATACAACACATTCTTTCTTTGCTGATTATTTTCCTTAGTTTTATTTTAAAAAGTTTAATTCGTATATTATGACAAGGATCTCAATTAATGACAATAAGTGGAAATTCTTCTTTTGTTATTCCAAACTGTTGTATTAATTTCGCATTGAATGTATTTGATCACAGGTGGGTCGTTTATTAAAATAATTATACTAAAATCGAGTGTGTATTTTTCTTATTCATTTTGCTATAACAATATTACCTTTTTTTGACAGAGATACCATATAACATATTTCACCGAAACGTAACTTCGTCCTTCAAAATGAAAGCGAATTGGCAACTGACAGTCTAAATTTGTTTGAACAATGAAACCAAAATATGAAGGATGTCTGGAACTGTCATAACTTCGCTTCCATTGCAGAGAATAACAGCACATTAAATATCATTTTAATGCGAAAGTGAATAACCTCATCTAAAACAATTAAAACAAAAGTAAATTTCACTTACCTGACAAAATATATAAATAAATTTTCTGTTGTTGTGTTGTGTGAGTGAAAGAGTTTTCAATAATAGACATGTTTCTATACACTCAATTATGGTTTTTGAGTGTGGTGCCTTTTTTCTTTCATCACGCGTTTCGACTACCCTACAAAAAAACTGATCATTCTCTAAGCCTATTTGCGATTTGTAAAGGCTGTAAGACAAATGATTGACGTTACTTTAACTTAGTAGACTTTTTGCCAAAGTTTACTAAGGTCTTTTGTTGTTGTTTATGATCATATGAATTTGCAAAGTACTTTTGATGATGCTGTATAAAAGTTAAACTGATTATACGTCTAATTATAATCCTAATAGACAAAAATGTTTTCTGAATCCATTGCTGGCAATCAAACAATATAAAGACTTGTCAATGCGCATGTTTATTATTATTATTTAAGCTATGACAGCTAAGGAATGTTATGCTGTAATTAAAAATGCGTTTATCTCTATTTCATCATAGGAACAGATCAAAATGCAAACAGTTTTGCCTAGTTCATGACTTGCACTCCTCTGTCATGGTGCATCAGTGGAAAAAAATATAATTTAACTGTGTTGACGATCGTGCAACAGAACTATTATACAATGGGTTTGATAATCACGACTGTTTTGACAAGAGGTGTTACTAGTATAGGACCTGGGGTATGCGCTCTTGTCTCTCTAGACACCTTTTTTGATTCCAAAATACAACCATATTCTTAATTGACCACGTTCACGCAATCTGAACAACCTACGCTCTCAATCAATGCACTGAAAGACTGAGAACGTAAGAGCCCCACTCTCTGAGACGCTGACAATGGATGACTTCGTGTTTCTTCGCAGTCATCATCTTCGTGTTCTGTTTAGAAGGAAGAAGATTTACGTTCCTGTTTAGATACAGTTAATAGACTTATTTTTAATGAGTAGGTGTGTCATTAAAGTGTTCTGTTCAGATTTGATATACAGTTTTTCCAAGTTCATAACTAAAAATCTGTCAGGTTCTGTCATCAAAGAACAATCCCAGTCCAAACTCTCTACTACTCCTACAAGTAAATATACGAAAGTACTTTTACATATGCACAAGTATCATTCACTTGAATTGAAACATTTTATTTTCAAAACTCTATTTACATGTAAAATGATACCATTAAAACTTCGTGTAATATACTTTAAGATATTTGACGATGTTATTTAGTTTGTGGAAAATCAACAATTTTTGTGTAAGTGTGCAGTAATAAACAGTTTTCCCATGAAATTTATAGAAAAAAATACAAAAAGCTATGTTTAATACAGGGCGATTTTGTTTTTAATCACATTGTTTCAGATCGTCTTTGGTTGAGTAGTTTACAATTAGAAATAAACAAATCAAAAGTCTTAGGTTTCATTGTAAACAAACTTTTGAAAACTATCCTGGTTGTTAGTGGACAGTAAAAATATATTAAAATAGATTTAAACCACATAGTGTATAAAACCTGCCTTAAGCATTTATAACACTCATAACACAAACATTCGTCATACAGATTAAATGCTTTCTATAGAAGACTGTGGACGGTGGTCTAACAACGGAATGTCCATGTATGTCATTGTCTTTAATCATATATGTAAGTAATCGTAGCCTCCTGATAAACCGCGATGATAAACATTTTGAGAAAACTAAAGTGATCTAAAACAAAATAAGTTTAGTTATCTGAACTACGAAATACTGTTGATAGAAAACTCAGCTCTCAACACTTAATAAATCCCATAATAAGAAATATATTTCCTCTTAATGATTTTATTCACGCCATGTTTAAGCTTTATTTTAAGACACCTGCATACAGACACGCAAAATCTTAAAGGCTTGTTCACTGTCACTATACAAAATTGAGCAAGTTATAATAATTCTGAATATGCAAATAAGAAAGTCATGTGACAACCACAGCCGGTATAAAGATGCAGTGGAACGTAATGTGTCAAAAATACATTTTGTCACCGAAAACTGATCATTTTTGAAAAGGATATGTAACGGCCCTTTCTGATGCAAAATATGCATACGCTCATTGTAGAGACGTATTCAGAACGAGAATTTTAAAATTTCCAAAACGGGAAAACTCGTTGTACTTAGGCTTTGGACAACAATAGAATATGGATTAACTTAGGATTCTAGGTCTATATAGAAAGAGACCTGCAACAAGTCGTGCATAATCAAGAAGAATCTCCATCTAGAAACGAGGCCAACGGGGTATTGGTTAATCAAGATAAGGTTTCCAATCGTGCCTCCTGTTCAACCGTCATATATCTTAAAACAGCTGAGAAGTAAAACGGTTATTCATGGTATTCCATACGAAGACATATTGGTCAAGTCACCGAATTTCTTTGCAATTGGACTATTGAGACGGCCGCTTGTAAACCGTCATTTTCAGCACTGGAAGTGTTATGGAAAAGTTTCAGGTAAGAGATATGTACATTAGACATGATAGCCTGCTGATGGAAGCTTTTTCCTATGGAATGTATGATACAAGGCTATTATCAAGTTGTACAGTCGTCAGGTTAAGTATGACCAGACGTGGTGAGGCTTTAAAATCGTTTTAATGTAACATTTTCGACCCTATGTAGTTCTTATCTCACAAGATATAAGAAGATTAAAACTTTCTTACATGACTCACCAAAAGTTAGAAATAAAGCTGACTCATCTGACATTATGTTCATCATACCACAGTTTATAGTAAAACACAAGCAATGGTGTAACAATTTGATTTTTCTGATATCACAGACTATTTTCATTTTGTTTTACAGTAAATAGTTAGTATTCCGAAATTAGAAGCTACTGCTGAAAATGAGACGTTTCGTAAGATTTATTGCACTCTCTTAATGTTAATACTTGCATACTTTCTTTTCTGACATTCATACATTCTATAGGAAAGGAAACAAGTTAATAAATGTTTCATAAAAAAACTTGATGGATGTAGTGAGTTTCTTGAAATAAAAAAGACAAAGTATGATTCACTCAGTTATTGTTCCTCAAAAAAAACCTGCAATTTTGCTATACACATGACAGAATATAAACACAACAGCAGAAGTGAATAAAAATAATCAATGCTTTATTTGCTTTTATAACAGTCTTAGATTTAAAGAACAATGAGTTATTTTGTTGCACAAACATTTTTATTCAAACACCAATAATAACAATAATAATCCTGCTATTTTTCGTGTTTTGTGAAGTGAAATATTTTCACTGGATAACAAATGTAGTATACGAACTTTTTCTTCCTACGCCAGACTGATATTATCATAACACTGTAATTATTGCTATATCTGTATTTTTTTAAGCTTAGTAGCTTAAGATCAAGCTAACAGTATTTTATGAGACATTTCCAACTTATTTATCTGCCTATTTCACACTAAGACATATTATTGAGTACCAGCTTGCTTACGTATCTTACTTTAATTTTTATTACAATTACGAGATTATTACTAATGTTATAGCTAGCTTAATTCAGTTTTCTGAGGCAGGGACTACGTTGTTGGTAAGATAAGTCCCATTTGTTAAATCATCTGGAGTCTAGTTTTATGCACCTGGAATATAGGATCACTGGTCGTCACAACTCATATCTGTAGGCTGTTCCAGATAGTGACTTATATATTGGGGACGTTTACAAATCATAAAGTGGAGGGGATACTTCGTTACCTCTGTTACTAAATGGTGAAAACAACCCAAAGATATCTATTTACCAGTTACAAACAGAGCTGATCAACGTAAGGTCCTGCCAAGGAAGCTTCGATTCTTGGCAGGTATTTCGGTTTTTAAACATTTTTCAATTTGGAAAAGACAAACGGAGATGTTCAGAAACATTCTGTTTCTCTCCATCCCGCTCTTGATGGTTTATATGTAAAAAAGAACTACAGTTATATTTCATCCAAAATGGAATGAGTGTAGAATATAAGACTGAATTTACCTATCCGCTAACTTTGGATTAAAGGTTATGTTATATCAATAAAAGTAGGCTAACTGATATGACACTTTCTCTTAGTTATTATTGCATGTTTACAGTTTAAGCATTTGCTTATTGTTAGACAAATAATGTCACGACATTTGATCATTGAGAGGCATATGTGTATGCTGATATAAAAATGTATTATTTAAGACTAGCAAATATGATATACGTATGTCAGCAAAGATGTAAAATATAAAGAAAATATCACTCATATAGCTGTATCTAGTGAACAAAACTTTTAAAGTATTTGTCCATTATAGACATGTTAGTTTTGTGGTAATTTATTTTTCACGATACATTTTCCTGCCTCGGAATTGAGCACCCGAGACCCGTCACGCAATAATTGAGATAAATGGTTAATCCCTTAGCGATTCCCAGTAAGTCACTTTTTAACAACTCAAACTACTACGATTGTAGGGAGCGTCTTTTCTTATTTTTGGCGTTAATAGCTTTATCGAAGGTTTAACATACGCCGGCTGACATTTAAATTTCACGTATCTTGTGCATGTACTGATACTAGTTTAACTCTGGAAACAAATTATCCTGATAATATATATAAGTTTTGCTCTTCTGCAAATATAACCAGATGCAGAGAAGTTCAGATAAAAGAACTAAGACAGAAAAACAATTCAGGAGGACAAGTACGTTTCACCAGTTTTTACTAGTTATCAAAATCAAGAAATCGTTCGTTCTATCTGTCTTTCGTGTATATTTATTATTTAAACTTAACTCGATGTAACCGAGTAGAATGTATTGGTGAAACGGATATGATAATTTGTTTTATTTTAATGGATAACTCCGTTGAAGAGCGTTTGCTAAATTGTTCTCAGCCTATTAAATCCGGGATTTTGTTTCATTATTTACAAATGTGTCAGAATACAGTTTATGATATGACAAACCAAACGGTGTTGGGCAACTCTGAAAGAGGGGAATTTGCGAAAATACGATGGCTTTTGTAGTGTTAGATGGTGAGATTTTTCCATTGAAAATTGGGTTCTAGCCATCAATAATTTTAATGCGACTTCACTGAGAACAAATTGCTTTTCTTCAAAAATCCTTAAACCAGTCGTTCTACAAATGTTCGGAACGTTAAAAATGCAGCAGATGTGGATGTGGTCACGACAGGATACCCTTTAGGTCAAAGAAGGTCTCAACGCATTTAAAGCAGAATTTGCAAACGACGATAAGGAAGGATTTTGTTCAGATTGTACTGTCAAAAATGGAGTAACAAGCTCAAACTAGTCGAGGAAAAAGCAATAAAGGCAAAATACTTCTTCTAGTTCTGCAGCAAGGTCAAAGTAATAAAGAAATCATTGTACCAGCAGCAGGGCCACCTGATAATAATACAGTATAACAATAACAGTCACCGTGTGCATATTTCGGGACCTTCGAAGATGGCAAATCGTCGGCAAACGATAGCTTACTTAAGAAAGAACGTGACTGTTGGTTATTTCTGATTAAAATATGCCATCAGAAGAAGATGGAAGAATATAAATAACGAAGCGATGAGGCGAGGAATTATCAACGGAAGATGGATAGCATAATAAAAAGAAAGAAAGACAGTAACTGAATGATGGTGAAGAAGAAATGACTGACATGAAAAATCTAAATGGTAGTTAACAGGTAGATGGAGAAGAAGAAGAAACAGAGATGGCTATCAAGAAGAAGAAAAAACAAAAGAAAACTCAGCGTCCGGAATCTACAAAGGTGACCTTTGCTGGTCATATGACTGATGACCATCACCAAAGACTGCTCTAATTTAGCACTGTGTAACTTTTCACTCGTACACCATTCAACCTTACTAACTGCGGGAAAAAAAATCGAATTTTGGCATATTGCGCCCTACCCATCTCTGTAATTTATTTGTGCTTTTCCGGATTTAGCAGGGGTCTCTACCCACCTAGTCAACTACGTTGATTGTCTCTGGTTCAGTCAGAGATCACTTGTTAAAAGCTGGCAAGAAACTGCCTGCTACAAGCACATGAAAAATTAGAGGAGACACCATTCGCTCACAAGTTTCGTAACGAAATAGTCTGTAAATGTATACGTTACGATCAGTATTAGCTCCCCTTAACTGCAAGGGGAGCATTGTAACAGATATGGTGGCCCAGAATGACCTATACAATATCATAATTGCACTTAGGTTCAAATTATTTCAACGACCTTATATTTAAAAAGGAAAAATATGAATGTAGAAAAGTAAAGCCACACAAATGTCTCAACGTTTCGTCTTTGGAGCTTATCCGATACGCATTGTTACTTATGATCTTTTAGACCACAAAATAAATATAGAGTTATAGCTGCTGGATTCGATAAGATCTATACCACTCTCAACACCACGTAATGAAAATCTTAAATCTTAATTACTTCTAATTATCCAACTACTTTAGTTCTACCTTTTAAAGCATGGAATATATTTTATTTAACTATTTACGGTGTTGTTTTTAGCTGAAGAAATAATGCTTATGCCAATTTCCCGAAAGCAATGAAGATATATAATCACAAGTTTCTGTTCCCCATTGAATGCAAATTTTAATTATTGACAAAACAACGTAAGTATATCGTTTCCTTTGTAGTTGTACAAAAAACTTTAATATATATGTTGTCATCTATTATATAAGCTCTACTGGTGTAGTGTGTTTTGAAGAAGAAGTTACGCAAGATTTGATTTACTGTCAGACATTCCAAGTGAAACTGTTTTGTTTAGGTGTTTTTTTTATATTACATTCCTCTTAACTAGTCATGAAATCTACAGTCAGATATACTTGATAAGATAATTGTGTATTTGAAAGGTGTTTTATTTTGATTATTACATTCCTAGTTATGCCATTTACAGTGATAGTGATGTCCATTACGTTTGTTAGGCCTCAAATAGTCTTCTTGTTTCGCCAGATGAGTGTTTTACTCGACAGCAATCTTATACTTTATGATAACGTTTCGAATAAACATTTAGCTACCCCAGATTCAGACCAGACAGTGGATTCTGATAATGAATAAAAATCCTCTTTCGTAATTGCTTTGGAAACAGAATTTTTTCTTATTTTTGCATTCATATGATTATAATCCATATTTGAATTAATTGAGTGGAATGTGATGAAAAATGTCCAATTTTTGGCACTTCGTTTTTTCTTTCCACAACAACAAACATTCTTCCATGCACTATTTTTAACGATGCTGCTAAATCATTTATTTTTCAATGTTTTATAGACTTGAGTTTATATAGAACTAATTTGTGATATGTGATTACCACTTTTTCAACACTCTAGTCCTGTAGATATCCTACGTCTGACTCTTCACCCGAAAAACAAATGGTAATGATCAACTAGAGAATACTCTACACATTTTATGCAATCTAACCAATGAAAAGCGATTGTGCTTACTGTTCTTAAACTTATTACTCGATTTCTGTACTTCACAGAGATAAATGTATTCATACGCACATTACTGTTCCTTTTACTCAAACTTTTCTGTATTAAAACAAAGTGTATAAAGTTATTAAGAAACCTGGATGTCTTTTGCTATTTTTTGAAACTACCGTTGTTAGAGTAGACTTTACACACACACACAAAATATCTTGACAATTGCACCAGTTTGGTGGAGCCTTATACAATAGAAATAAAAAATTAACATCAACAGTTGTACCAATGTATAAAACATAACAGTGTCAGAAAATAATCTAAAACGCCTCACAAATAACAACAAAGTATACAATTCAAAAGCATTTACTTAGCATTTATTACCCGTCTACGTTGACCTCCAGAACACAGATAGCAATAACAACAAAAGGACAACTATCAGCGTTTCGTGAGCTGAAACACTGAAGATAATAACTGCTTCACATATTTCCTTGTAGTCCTGTTTTCTCAAACGCTTTACGGAACTACGACAAGGAGTCTTTCTAAGCGCATCCAAACTTATCTCTTTTATTGATATCTAAGGATCACATAAGATTACTAATTTTAACACATAAAGATAGGACAGTGTAACAGCAGCATCTCTACACGTTGGATGAACTTTTAAAGCAACCTTTCAGCAACAAGTCCAAAAATAAGAAATCTAACACACAGAGAAAAACAATGACAAATAAAATTATGTTAAAAATATATCTTAGTATTGGAGGTATCTGAAGAGGTAGGAGACCCACGTAGCAGTAAGAATACGATAAACAATTAAAACAAACTATCACCATTATCATTTCAACAACAGAAAGAAAAAAAAAACCTAATGCATTTCTTTTTTGGAACTTTTAGTTCTTAAATATACTTTTTTTAAAATAACTAAATGTTGAAACAATGACATTAGTATAGAATAGAAAAACCAGAAACTTATCCCGGATATAGTCCTAAGCTAGATTAGCGATTATACAGTTGTTGCATGATCATAGGCTGCAAGGTATATATTTTTTTGCATTATTATGAAAATCTTCGTGATGTCCTGGGGTCGAGAGTAGTCTACAAATCGTCGCGTGGCGTTAGCGTGAAGGAAATTGATGCCAAACCATGGGTACTCGTGGTGTACTTATTTTCACGGTTAATTGTCTTTCGTGGCTACCTGCAATGATGAAAATCGGATATTCCCACTATCGTGCATCAGCCTGCCTTCCTTCTAGAACGTAGAATACGAAGAATCGATAAGAACGTGACTTCTATGTTTATTTTCAACCTTTTTCCCTCTGACCACATAATTTTTACAACGCTCACACCAGTTTTAGTGTAATTTTCGTGTTTGGATATCCTAGATAGATCATTATTCTATAAATATACATATGTGGTTCTTTAAAATGTCCTACTCGTTATCAGATTTAATGACCTAGATATCGTTACATCGAAAAAACAAAACAGTATAAACTTTTTTTTGGTAGAACAGAAAGCAAGTAATCTGTAAATGTTTAAAGAATAATAGAGAATCCTCAATAGCCGCGGTAAGTGAAATTCTTTGGGGCAGGATTAGAGTAAATTAATTTATGAGACTTTTGTTTACCTTTTTTAATGGCTGTATTTTTGTGCGCCAGCAATACTAAGCATGGGGCGCGCGTCATCCCGATTCGATATTATTACTCATCAGGATCTTTACCAGCCTACCTTCAAATTGAAATTCTTTTAGGCAGGATGAGAGTAAATTAATCTGTGAGACCTTGAGCTTGAACAAGTACATCAATCGAAAGGATTTGACCTCTTGAGTCCAAAGCTATAATTAGATCTCAACTCGGTAAAGGGATGATGGAGCTATGAGCTAAAAGTTTGTACTTGAAAAACTCGGAGCCATTCAGATCCTGCCCCCCAAAAAAAAATTGAAGGGCCGCGGCCATTGACGATTTCCTCTTGTTTTTATGGACTCTTCTCATTGAGTTTGACTGGTATCGATGGTTTCCACTTTTCATGGTAACCCTGCATTTCACCCATCTTTCTTGCCAAAGTTTACCATTTTAATGGCGAGAGAAGAAATACAAATAAACTACTTTATCTTAAATAGTTTGTCCACTAAATAACCTACAGGAATACATTAATAGTATTAATGCTACAAACTATTCATATACATCTATAAATGCTGATTCATTATAGTAAGTAAAAAATTTGTTTTCAATTTCGCGCAAAGCCACACGAGGGCTAACTGTGTTAGCCTTTTCTAATTTAGCAGTGAAAGACTAGATGGAAGGCAGATAGCCAACTCTTGGGCTATTCTTTTACCAGCGAATAGTGGAATTGATCGTCACATATAACGTCCTCGTGGCTGGAAGAGCGACCACGTTTGGTGGGACGGGATTCGAACCCGCGACCCTCAGATTGCGAGTCAAGCGCCATAACCACCTGGCCATGCCGGGCCGAGTAAAGAACAACCCAGACAGCATACACACACATATATATATTTGAATGCTTTGCCACGACCGGAGCACAAACTAATTTCTAATGGCACCAGTGTATATATATATATATATTAATGTTAATAAAAATAATTGCATCTTGTAGTTGGCTTAACCAGCATCTTTGAACATCTAATTAATGACTTAATGAGCTTATGTAATAATTACTTCACCTGATACGTAAGCTGTAGTACTGTAAAGATATATCAGAATGATAAATACTTGTTAGTATTCTTTTGTTGTTGTTTTTTTATACTCAAATCACTTTCTTCACTATTGGTAACATTTTTGGGTCTATTGATTTACATTTATGCAAATCACCAAATATGTTTTAGCGTATAGCTCGTCAAACATGACGGAGCTAGTACTACCACCCTCAACCCCATAGTATATCCTAAACCTCACATTTCACAGGTAACTGAAATAAATAAATTTTGCGAAATCAAGCTTGACCAATAAAGAAGCAGAAAAGTGCATACGAGGCAGTCAAACGTCGGCAAATTCCTTTGTCATCCAATCAAAATGAAGATCATTCATGAAATGAATTCGTGGCGTATTCGTAGAATAATTACTGGTAAAAATCAGTTAGATTAACAACTTCTAATATAGTATAGCTTTAGTTTAGTTCAAGGCAAGACACCATATTTTACACCATTGGATAAACGATTAAAGCGTGTTGAAGAGCCCTGTTAGAAATGATCATAGTAGGGTTACTAACAAGTAACATACTGAAACAGGTGAACAGGATAGTCAGGATGTAGTACATCTGCAAAATAGTGCTCATAAAGTAAAGGTAATAAAACAGAACCTTGTGGAACACCTGCAGAGAGGTGAGGGAGCCAACGTAAAGTGTTTTATGACAACACATTTTTTTTTCAGTAATTTAGTGCTAACATTCATGTTTTTAAAAATGCTTAAATTACACCCTCTGTTAAATTGGTTTGTAACAATTAATAGCATCAGAAAACAAAGGAAACTGAATCAGTTTGAGGTACCATGATCATCAAGGAAAAGACCTACAAAAACTCATACCTGAAACGCATAATTAGATATTTCATTCGAAGACATTCCGATCAAGACGCCGGACGCATCACCTATGGATTTCGCTCCAATCGGACTATTGAAAGGGAGCATTTGGGAACCGTCGTCCTTGTACACTAGATGGGTTATGGAAAATCAACCGATAATATGAGTGTGCTTTGGATATTACAGCCTTACAACGGAGCCTTTTGGAAAGGAAAATACACTACAGGGCTATTGTCAAGATGCACGATCGTCAGAGAGAGCATGACTGGTCGTAGCAACGTGGACCGTAAAAATGTGGTTAGGCACCAAAATCGTGTTAATATAACGTAGCTAACCTGTAATAGTAGAACATCAAATATTTTTATCTGTCAATGAAACAGAATCAGCGTAGCAGATAGAATTACATTGGAATAAAGAAACTGTAAAAATAAGAATGTTGTAAAAAATTTGTTTTGTTTTTTTACATATTCAATTAACTTTCATTTTCGAAGCAAAATTATATTTTATATAGGGCACGATCTATTACACTTAACCGAACTTATGACAGTCCAGCTTCAACATTTCTTCAAGGCATTGCTAAGGTCTCATTTTTTTAGCCTGAAGATGCAATTTTGTTCTTAAATGTTTATAAAGCTGTTTTCGCGTAGAGTATTTCAATTATTTTTATTTTATTTTATAAACTTATTTACTTTTCTTTGTGGTGGTACTGGCCTTGCAATTTGAAGTTGCGAGTTCGAATCCCCGTCACCATATATGCTCGTTCTCTATGGTTGCCAGCTGGGCCAACCAACCGGGTGTAAAAATTCTTAGCTTCCAAAAATACCAGCTGATCTCAAACTAGTTGAGATTAAAATCGTAAAGGAAATTAAAAAAAAAATGTGGCAAGTCGAATGCTTAGACATTAGAAAAAATTTATTTCTCACATGAGCTTTATCTATAATTATAATTAATTTGTTTGTTTGTATTTAGCGCAAAGCTTCATAATGTGCTATCTGCGCTCTGCCCATCGCGGGGAATCGAACTCCGGATTTTATCATTGTAAATGCGGAAATTTACCTTTGACCCACAGTGGGGATTACAATTTTGTAATGTAAGAAATAAGACACGCTACAGTAATTGACTTATCTTAGTTATATACAAATGTGCTATCCTAAGGCTAATGTTAAGTAGCACGAACAGTATAAGCTAACTAAAATAATACTAGTAGTACCTACGCTATCATGTTAGTTGATTGTTCGATTTTTACCTCGGGCTTGGATAATAATACTAATAACAAAAGGAAAAGAGAACGTGATGTAATAATAGGACATCTGAAGTTCTTGTTGATAACTTCAATGCTGTTTAGCCTCGTTTATCCTGCTAATTGGAAGCTAACCCATCTTCTAACATTATAGTTCCTTAGCTGCAGGAGACGTAAGATATGACGAGTTTCAGAGATAAAAAATAGGGTTAATTTTTAAAAAATTGTTAGATTATGCATCATAAGGCAATTTTCTTTCTACCTAAGAACTTCGCACATAATTTCATAGTTTTACTTATGGTGTTTACGGCTGTTGTTCTGTAAGGTGTACTATACGTACAGCTACCCTAATTCAAACCACATTGGAAACGCCTTCACGTTTCCCCTCTTTTAGAGAACATTCGTGCAGCTATTACACGCAAACCCCCGCGGGGTTCTCAAGCAATACGACTTGTTAAAATACTGTTTAGTTGTATTCATCAGTAGAATTGTTAATGATAGTCAATCGTCGTAGTATGTTGAGGTCGCACACACTGCTCATGACAATTAACATAATTGTACTTTTTTCTATATAGTTGCTGTTTCTGCCTTGTGGCTAGCACGTGACCGGTGTCGTTTTCACTGTATAACTAACTGTTCCTCCAAGTAAAAAACGTTAGCTTCAAAGAAGAGGAATGATTTTCCAAGCTTCACTATTCAAGTGGAAATGGTAACTAAACTAGAGAAAAACGTTAGCTTCAAAGAAGAGGAATGATTTTCCAAGCTTCACTATTCTAGTGGAAATGGTAACTAAACTAGGTATACTGATAACTTAATTTATCCACGGCAACGATTTTTTGTACAAAACAAAAACTTGAGTCTGCGCTCTGTAACCCTTCATGTAATAACAGTATGCCGTACATATAAGTGTTCGTAAATAAATACTCTTTCTTTTCGACCACTTTATTTCATACTTATTAATATTCACACATAGATAGATAGATAGATACAATTAGTAATGCATAAAAAGTCTTGTTCTCGTTAATATATTCAACTATAAAACAACTTTCATTTATTATGCACAAAGCTACATAAAGGACTAACTGAGCATAGAGCCCGGCATGGCCAGGTGGTTAGGGAGTTCGACTCGCAATCTGCGGGTCGCGGGTTCGAATCCTCGTCCCACCAAACATGTTCGCCCTTTTCAGCGGTGGGGGCGTTATAATGTGATTGTAGGCCAAAAGTTGGCGGTGGGTGATGATGACTAGCTGCCTTCCCTCTAGTCTTACACTGCTAAATTAGGGACTCAAATAAACAAACTGAGCATAGCCTTTCCAATTTATTGATAGGCTAGAAAGAAGACAGCTGGTCAAAAGCACCCACCAGTAACTCTTGTTTTACTCTTATCTGATCCAGCAGTGTAAGTCTGACCGTCACACTTAAGACGAAATTTCAATTTTCTACAGATGTTCACTATATGAGTATCTTAGCTGACAATTCAAAGCGTCACATATATATTTTTTGTTTTTTTTAATTTAAATTTAATTTTTTGCATTATCTCCTATTGAGTAATCTGATATAGAAAAGGGACATTTAGCTCCACTCAGCATAAAGAGATTAACCATTGTACTGGTTGACTTTGAGATCAATTTAAATAAAACAACAGAAGTAGCTCCACATTGGTCGAATTGGACGTCATAATAAATTTGATGTGACTTGAAAAAAGAGAGTGAAGAAGAGGAATGCAGATGAATATGATCACTACAATGGAATTTAACACTGACAGCAGTTACATATCAGGATACCAGCAGCTTCAGTGAAATGATGTACATTCTGAAAAAGCATAAAAGAATATATATATATATATGTGTGTGTGTAGAAAAACTTCGTCAGATTGATTTTGTCTTTTATTTAGGAAAAAAATCAATTAGGCATATAATTTTAAAACTATTTCTTCTTTTTTTTTTCAAAGTCATTATACTTAAAAATCCAAAAATTTACGCACCTTTTCTTCACTTATAGGTTTAACTTCTGAACTTGATAAAGGCCAGGATGTTGCGCTAAATGTGTACAATGGTAGCTTACACTTTTTATTAAATTAGGTTCGCAGGAATACATTACCTAAAACTATTTCCAAATCAAGTCATCTAGTAGAAGAATGATAGAACTATCAATTTGCATCTTTCTAAGAAAACATGAACAGCTTTTCCTAAAGCTATTAAAAATTACGTGGGTGTTTATTCTGAGTATAAAATAAAGAATGTAATAATAAGAATGACATTAGAAACTGCTTTCTAAAATTGGCAATCAAATGCTTTTCCAAAAAAGAACAAAACTGAAATTAAATTTTTTCTAACAAATCTTCCCTCAGGTAAGTAATCATCCATACAAGAGTGTGAATGTACATCAAAGGACAAATTAAATTAACAGGAATGGGGTTAACTGTTTAGTAACACAAAGAAAAATAATTAGTTGTACGGATTGTGTAACTAAATGTATAAATAAGTAAAATGTTTCCATTATTATAAAGCATAAATCACAACAGTAAATCAGATGAAAATGACACTTTTTATGCTGCATTTTCGTATCTGACTTATATTTTTTATTAGTATCATAAAATCTCTGTTCACATGTAAATCCAACTTTTTTGTTATTTACAAAATGCAGTTCACAATTCTTTCCGACTTTTTTAAATGCTCCAAACATCGTTTCGTCTTTTAGTGCTAAGTAGTGTAATTCGTTAAAAGTTTCCATACATAGAGCTCCATCAGTTGTATCAAGAGAAGTCTGTTGATATACAGCACTTCATTGGCAAACTTACGTATCACAATATGAAGCAATACATATATCGAGAAGTTGACGTTCAAATCCAAAAATGAGCGTACGTTTTGCAGGGGACTTAGTCGTGGTGTGATTGCAGACTGAAACTGAAAACAGTTGATGAGATTTGGTGCCTACAAGAGTAGTCTAGTAGACATTAACATAACGCCTCATCAGCACTTGAGAAAAGCGTCGGACATATGTATTTAAATCTCGGTTCACAACAGCACCTGTATATTTAGTTCTGAATACATAATGCCATATAATTGATATAATCATATCAGCAAAGTGCACATAAAATGTATATTATCGTTATCACATCATAACATGTAAAACATGTATCACCAGCTGCTGCAGGCTTAGCTGAGCAAGTCAAGATAACGCAAACACTAATAGTTCTAAGTTATGGAGAACAATGCAGACTTTGTAGGGTTGAATAACAACAGCGCATCAATTTGTCACAGCTAACAATTGGTATGAACTGATGCTGAATAACTCAAAGCCTATCAAGATTAGTAGGAAAAATATATTGGAAGAAAATATTTCCATTGTCAGCTGCATGGTGTCGTTGATTTCTGTTCGATAAAACCAACTGGATAATGCGGGTTCAACCCACTAGTGATAGAAAATACAGATTAAATTCTTAAATTAACTGAAGTAATGTATAAAAAGAATGTGTTTACAATGTTTTTATGTTAAATAGTGTCGCTAACTCATGTTAAATAAAAAGAAACCTTAGGAGACTTCGATACTAGTGACTTTCTTTGTACTAAACAGGAAGAGTGAAAAATACGTCTAAATATATATCTTGACTAGTGTTTAAATTTTTCTAAGTGCTCGTTTTTAAATTATTGTACACATGTTTAAATAAAACACAACAAAAAATAAATAAATGAGACGCAGAGTGCTTTCAACTCTTAAACAAAGAATTGAAATCGAGTAGCTACCTGTTATAAACAAATATAATAGCCTTATGTAGGCCTATAGCTGAAACATTGCGAATAAATTCAGTTTTTTTGTTTGAGGGGTGAAGGCACTCTTACGTTTCATTTTAAACTATTTATTTCTATTTTTCTTTTATATATATGCATTATATATGAATCCACAGATCCACGCAGTACAAACTAAACTAAAAAAATTACACCGAAAAATTTACATAGAAAGCTTTTTATAAAAAAAACAAAATAATTAAATAAATACGTCATTGCAATATGTATGAAAGATTTGAAACATACTTTTCAAAACCATACAAGTTAACTTTACAATTTAGTTTGTTAATGACACCTACTAGCAAGAAACATAATCTGTTTGTAATAGCGCAAGGCTACCTAATGGGCAATCTTCTCATTGTTTGTCTCGGGGATCGAACTCCGAATCTCGCCGAGATACTGGGGAGCGATTCATAATGAGCAATAATTACAGTGCGAGTTAAAAGGGACTATAGTTAAATTATCTTAACTTGTCTTGTTATGTTTACACACATTTAAATAATACAAAGCTTTCGTAGACTGAATTATATTTTACTTTCGTAAGTTATTATTAAAAAAGTTACTACTTCATCGCTGTGTCACGTGTGCTGAGCTTAAGCCCGTTTATATGTTGACTGTAAAACCACGATATAAACAAATAAACTTTGCTTTCCACAAATAACAAACCGTAGATAGGATTTGAAATGTGGTTTTATAAACTTAAATCATTGAATTATCGTGAAAATTCTACGTGTTTTATATTTCGTCAGATGTCATAGTTTAAGTTATTCTAAAATATAGAAGATAGGTAAATTCAATGATGTTCATTATAAATGACTAGAATTAATAACTATGGCCCGGCATGGCCAGGTGGTTAGGACGCTCGACTCGCAATCTGCGGGTCGCGAGTTCGCATCCCCGTCCCACCAAACATGCTCGCCCTTTCAGCCGTGGGGGCGTTATAATGTGACGGTCAATCCCACTATTCGTTGGTAAAAGAGTAGCCCAATAGTTGGCGGTGGGTGGTGATGACTAGCTGCCGTCCCTCTAGTCTTACACTGCTAAATTAGGGACGGCTAGCACAGATAGCCCTCGTGTATCTCTGCGTGAAATTCAAAAAACAAACAAGCAAACAAACAATTAATAACTATATAAGTCATGTCTGAGATTATATTTTCAAATACATGAAAAGTGTGTGCTTTATTCAAAACTTTATATTTTCTAAGAAGCTAATATATTTTCTTTATTTGGTTCATGACAATTCCTAAAATTTTGAAATGCAAATCTGTCGGAATTATTGAATAAACAATGTCACAGTTTAAATCAATCTTAGTTTATGATTCTCCGAGAGAAAGCTACTGGTAAAATACAACGATCTAACGTCAATGACCAGAGAACTAACCTATGATTCTACTCTCGTATTTGATAATTAAGTATAACAATGTAAACATATATATTGAAAGTTCGCCTCATTTTTCTGCTTTCTGCACTGCTGAGTTTAATTACCAGCTGACGGTAGCTTTTTTTAAATTCAATTAATCAAAGGTAAAACATTCTCTAGTGTTACCACACATAAATAAATTCATTCGTTTTTATGTGTTCGTGACTGAACTCTTTCTTGTGCTCACAAAGGAACTGAGCAATTAAATTTATAGCATTTTATTATACTGATAGCCAGAAAGGTCGCAATATTTTTTAAATGTAAAAAAAAAAGTGTAAGGAAGAAGTCTACCATAATTTTATAACCCTCACATGAAAATAATAGAATGTTTTATCATTAATCTATCTTTTTCTCCTTCTTGGTAACGTTGGTTCTTCCTTTTTTGTGCTAATGTGACAACAATAAAAAAGGACTATAACTTTGTGTGTTATCAGTGATATTGATACCTCAATCTGAAACATCTTAATCTTAGTATAGCATCGCTTAGTCAAAACATGAATATAATTTGACATTGATATGATATTTTAAATTTATAATTACTATCAATGAAGTATTTTAGTATAAAAGGTCGATTTTGCAGGGTCTATATAAATCTATAAGCATTATATAGAGAAATAAGCTCACTAAGCTACGTATGCTTGTTCGATGACGAGGAACCCACTTTGAGACTAATAATGGCTGGAGACGGCTTAAATGGGTAATGAAGAAAAACTTTAATATAAGTTTAACATGACAGCAAAT
>NW_013665717.1:369643-403309 GCF_000517525.1 Limulus polyphemus
ATTTGCTGTCATGTTAAACTTATATTAAAGTTTTTCTTCATTACCCATTTAAGCCGTCTCCAGCCATTATACGTATGCTTGTCTTCCACAAGCTATGTATGGATAATGAGCAACATCAAATGTATGCAAAACACATCATGAAACGATTAATACTCCCCCTTGATCTACCTACGTCTTGAATTACACTAAGGTTCTTAAGCTTCTATTTTCATACCTCACTCACTGTTGTACTATGCAAATGTCGTATTTTCTTACACTTGTATTTTCATATTAGCCGTCCTTACCCGGCGTTGTCCGGGTATTACCTGTTTAGCTGTTTTTAAACAGAAAGGATCAAAAGTTCGCTTTTCATGTAACAATACATGTCAGATGCATAAAGAAACCAATACTGAAAAGAAAGACATGCTGTTTTCAAGCATTCTATGAATATGAAATTAGTGTGAACAAACATTTAAATATAATCATTTCCGTCAATAATATGAATTCTAACACTTTTATGCGTTTTTTTAAATACCTGTTTTTACAAAACTGTTATTGTTTTACATTATTGACGGAAAGGATAATATGAATGCTAACACTTTTATGCGTGGTTTCTTTTGAAAATGTTGAACAATAACAGTTGTGTAGCAACAGGTTTTTAAAAATCGCTGTACAGAATAAAACCTAAACTCTTGTTCAGCTCTCTATTTAATTAGTATAATCAATCACTCTCTCAGCTATCCAAACTACCCAACTTACTTTATAATTTAGAATAAAAGAATTAAACCTTTAATGTTACAATGTATTAGTTGAAATGTGTAAAAATTCCTTTATTTTTTTCTATACATAATATCTATAATTGTATTTTCCTTATGTTTATTATATTGAAGCAATCGATTTGTATTCTGGAGAACCCGTCCCCTGGACGGAAGTTATGTAAATTCGTGATTAATGAAAGGTTATCTTAGGACATGAAAAGTTGCTTTCCTTATATGTAATTGTAAAAAAACGCCAATAAAAACAGCAAAACACAAAATGTGAAACCGCAACTTTGCATGTATTTCCGCATGTACACAACAAACCTTTATGCCAAATTTGGTGAAGATTCATCAACAGGGGGCGAAGTAGTGGTAAAAAATGCAAAAACATCCATAAAAACCGCAAAACGCAAAATTCAAAACTGAATATTTGTATGTACCCCGTATGGACCTAATGAATCTCATACCAATTTTGATGAAGGTCCATCCACACTCTGCAAAGTAATTCCATGGACAGACAACAGACAGTACTATTATATTTATATAGATTTAGAGCTTATGGCACTAACTAATTGTATAGAATTTTATAAGAAAATACAAAAGTTTCAACATCTTCTGTATTATGAGCAGCTTTTTTTTCCAGATATTAGATCCAAAATGTAATAGTATAGTACATGTGTTTTCTTAAATAAAATGAGATTGTGAGTAACATCTGCAATGAAGGGTGTGAATTATTGGTTTATCTTTCATATAGGTGCTGTTTTTAATAATTATTTAAATTTGTATTTTAAAGTAAATTTTAAAACACTAATTTAGTTACGGCACTACATTGTTGAGTCAATTTTGAAGCGGAAATCTGTCTGCTGCGTCAAACCCACAATATTTGTCTTGCAAGATTGCCAACGATGATGAAACCTATCATGGTCTATGGTCAACTATATTGTATCTACTTTACTTTAACTTAATTGCCGTATTTGATCACCTTCTAGCTGAACTACTGTTCTCCACATCTTTGAAATAACCAAGTGATTTATTTGGGATCCTGGCACGTGTTTCACTATTAATATATATCTCTTCATATATATATATATATACACACACACCTGTTATTAAGACTGCTTTTATCATAGTGTGTTTTCTTCCCCTTTATATACCAATGAAATGTAAATATCAGATCACAATGGGCTTCTTGAATGTCCACGTGAATATTTCCCTCTTGTATGCTTACCATATAAATAGTATTAAACTAAGTCCAAAATGTTTTAAACACGAATTTTGACACGATGGGTATACTATTCTATTGTCACTTTTCTTTTTGAGATTCATATTAATAGGGTATCACAGTCCCCCTTCAACGGAGTTTTCGGACTTACAATGCTAAAATCCGGGAGCTAAATTCTCATGGTGGATACAGCCCAATGTGACTTGGCTCTAAATCAAACAAAGCGATATTACAAAAGTAATGTCATATTTCAAAAGTTATTGTTAATACTTTCGTAAATATAATGAACTATTGATAATATTTTATGAAAAGATAAAATGGAGACCTATTCCCATTATTGTTCAGTGCTTATGTTTTGATAAATATATTGTTTATTTGTTTCATACTTTCTCGCTGTGTTACACAAAGGACTATTTACACATATATAGTCCCCTAATTTTGAGCAGATACACTAAGATATTATGGTAACAAGTAGACAACATTTAATCAAAGCAAGTCCAAAATATGTTTAAACACCTAATACTCCCCCTTGATCTATCTACGTCTTGAATTATACCAAGGTACCTAAGATTCTATTTTCATACCTTGTTCTGATTGTCCTGGTGGGAGTAATAAACAACTAAACCAAATATTATCCTATAGCATCAGTGGAGAGGTTGATCGAAAGATAATCCGGAACGCCAGTAGTGATCGTTGTAGAATTCTAGAAGAGATGTAGACAGTACCACAAAATATTATTCTAAAGTATGTTCGGTTTGAAATAAATACACAACTGTAATAGTTTAAATATTAAATATCCAATGAAATAAAGATGTGTAGAATTTGGTAGTCATGTATACATACTTAGCCCCCCCCCCAAATAAAAAGACTGCAAATATTTTTTGTTCGTTTGTTTTAAAGAATAGCCTTTTTGAGCTATCTGCTGTGGCCACCTCAGGGAATCGAACCCAGAATTTTAGCACATTAAAAGTCCGTAGACTTACCGTTGTCTCACCGGAGGACAACCTGCGAGAAGCCCCCAGTGGCACAGCGGTATGTCTGCGGACTTACAACGCTAGAATCCGTGTTTCGATACCCGTGGTGGGCAGAGCACAGATAGCCCATTGTGTAGCTTTGTGCTTAACTTCAAACAAGCAAGCAAACCTGCGAGAAACAAATTCACCTATCATCATCAACAGTTTCATTTCTCAGCAACAACAAATAATCTAGTTATATATGTAGAAAACGATGTATCGAAATAAAATATGTAACTACGTTAATAGTCATTAAAATATCATTAACATTACTTATTAATATTTATATTAATTTTGTTTTTTAACAAATTTTTCAATGCTATAATCTATATGTTACAACCTAAATTATAATTATTCATTTTAGTGTAACTACTTCTTTAATATATCTTTTTTTTTCCTTTCTCGTTTATTGAATAGTATATGACGCTGGAATCATCATTATGATGATTGTTTGGTTATGGGGTTTGCGTACGTAAAGTATAACGTTCTATCAGGAACGTCTTGTTAATAAACCAACGTTTATAGCTGTAATTACAACACAGAAATTGCAATAAGAAAGTTTTATGGTAAGTCTTTTATTTCCAATCAATCTTACCAACTGTTATTATAAAACCCTATTATATGGAGTGCAGAAATATCGGGGCAATAATACACTGCCTGCTCAACCTAAATCTTCGTGTATATATACATATAAATACCGACAGTGAAACTATTTTTTATTAACGTATAAGGTAAAATATGTTTTGAGTCCCACAAGGACAGTAAGTAACTGTAGGTTGAGTGTATTGTGTCATTCACGCTCGATGTCAAATAGGGAGGGTGCCAATCCTTTAGTCGGTCATTCATTTAGCTATCTCATTTTGATATAAATTTTAGTAGATTGATTATGTATACCAAAACGTATTATGCATTCTGGATCATTTACACATGGCGTACTAACTTCCATCATGATTATAACTCAATCACTCCCTGTTCTTTTTTTTTTTTTCAAAATGGCTCAGCTTATTTGCCTAAGTGTTTTCTGTTGTTAATGTAAATATTGATCAGGTCTTAATGAATTATGCAATTCGTGACTTATGAGCACAATTAACTGTCCAAGTGTGGTTTGCATTACATGACCATCCTTTCTTCAGTATATTAAAACTCACATGGAAAATATGAATTGCGTGCTAGTTGTGGTGTATCATTCTTGTACAACTTTTAATTATCGAAAACGACGTTCAGAAATTAACATATGACACGAACAATGGTTTTATTGTTGAAGTGACGTCATAGCTTTCGAACCTAAGTTTATAGAGTGTGTTTAAATCTATTATAAACCTATGTAAACGTCTAGCACAAAATTACGTGCTAGAATTCGTTCACCATTTGGTAAACTTACAATGCGACAACAAAGTAAAGTGTATATATAGGAATTATGTATTACAACAAATTTTATTTGTTATTCTAAGATAGGTATTAGTATTTCCAACCCCTACTGTATCTTATGTGCACAAGGGTTAACCGGCCAGATCAGAGTCCCCCTGGGATTCAGGTATGGTCATTCCTAATTTTGAAATATTACCCAGAAACAAATGCAGTCTATTAGCAACGCTCGCTGCTTCAATTGTGGTACTTTGTCCTTGTTTTTCTAATCAAATAATGAGAAGTGACACTTATATAACTTACCCACTGCTGGGAGTCCGGAGCTCATTTAGTGGCTTTACGTCTCTAACCATAAACCTTTCGAACAGCAGCCCGAAAACAAGAAGGTTATTCTCGTCCTTTATTGTCTATCAGAAAATATTTATTTCTGGTGATTTTCCAGTTTATTGTTGTAGTTCATCAAAATAATTATCCTGAATGTGAGAAAAAGCTTTATAAGAAAGCTCACAAAGGGTAGTTCTGAATAATTAGCAGTTATTGTTACAGAGAACCATAAATAATTGTCCTGATGAAGGTAGTAAACAATTAAACCAAATATGATACTATAGCATCAGTGAAAAGGTTGATCGAAAGATAATCCGGAACGTCAGTAGCGATTGTTGTAGAATTCTAGAAGTGATTATCGTGGTGTGTTAGTGATGAAATTTCAACAGTATCACAAAATATTGTTTTAAACACTGGTTGTTCTAGGGTACCCAAAAAATATCTCGTAGTGTAACAGCAACTGTATCAAAGGCTACTATCCAATAGTATCAACAATGACTGTTCTTGAAAGTTAAGAATTAATGTTCTAGAATATTTACGATGATTGTTTCAGAGTAACATTTCGAGAAAATTGTTTTTATTATTATAGTATGATAACCAGAATTTTGTAACCAGTACAAGTTAGTTATTTAAGACCCTGAATAATTTGATTAACAAGTACATGCTGTTTTTGTTGTTGTTGTTGTTGTTATTACGCACAAAGTTACACAAAGAGTTATCTGTGCTCTGCCAACCACGGGTATCGAAACCCGGTTTCTAGCACTATAAGTCCGCAGACATACCGCTGAACAAGTACATGTTCGATAATTTTAGCCTCAATATTTGTATTGTATCACATTTTTAATACATCTTTCACTATTATTGTTTCAATACCGTTACTGTTTAGAAATACAAATTGTACTATTTTATTTCACTGGTTTAGTTGAAATACATTTTAAGACCTAAACAAAAATTAGTTATTATACACACAAAAATAAACAACCGTTTCTCAATACAATTTTCGTTTTTCTTAAACATATAATAGATACTAACATGAATAGCTGTCGTCAATACAAATAATGATGATATTCAATGTTTACAAAATTAGGAATACATTAAGCATTCTACTTTATATAAAATCATATGAATACTAAGTAGACACGAACAACACTTAAACTTTTGGTTGTGTAAACGAAACACGTGCTATAACAAAACCAAAACCATTGAAACAAGTTACTTTGCTTTTAATTATGTATAACCATAATTTCAAGAACGTTCCCTTTGATTGTCTCTTTGTAACCTGAAACGGTGCAATTCAACGCACTTGCTACGTAATTAGATTCGGACTAAATACTCTTTGCATACCAATACGTTTTGTTATCTTATTTATCAAAATGCTATAAATGTTTAACCCTCATCAGTACACCTTTGAAAAGTTACATTTTGGAACACCTGGAGTACAACTGGACCCCAGAACAAAATTATCATTGTAGTAAGCTCTGAATTGCAATTCAAAAATCCAGTTGCACTACAACTTTTATTAGGGTTAGTATGTAATGTGATAGAGGAAATATGTTAAAAAATCAAGATATTACAAAATAAGTAGTATTAAACCATTTCTCATACAAATAGTGTATAAAAAAACAACAACCAAAGTTTTATTACACTTCTATATTTATCTCATTATCCACCAATATATGTTGAGATTACCACAATACTGCAAAATTCAACTGAAAGAAAACAGAAAGTATACGTTGTGGGTCACCTTGGGTCCGACCAGACCCCAACTCAAATGTATCCTTACAGTAGGTTATGGATTAAAATCTCTATAATCATGTTATTTACAACAGTTATCAAACAAGGTTTCTATAAGATAGGACATTATAAGCAGTCATCACAGAGAACGCTTGTTGAGGAATGAGATGCGCATACATGTTTACCACAATGATGTTATAAACAAATAGACGAGATGATACTGTACTACTTTGATGGATTATCTTCTATAACATCCTATATAGTGAAATATACGTTTAGAAATTTGTTTCGTGTGTTATAGGATTATTTGCGTGTATAGTGATGGTCATGATAATATGGGGTCAGCGTGATCCACAGACAAATATTAGATTATAACTATGTACTCCATCTGCCTATTTAGAAAACAATAGAATCATATTGATCCTGATTTTCTGCTTGACAATTACATGAATTGATATAAATTTGTAAGGATCATGTAAAAAAATATACAACAGAGAAAGTCATTGGGGTCCATGTGGACCCCAGGTGTGCTGATTAGGGTTAACGTACATAGCAAATATATGAACACATCTATAGATATTGAGTATGATCGTGATTGAAAACACCAACGTTCAAAGTCTAAAGAGTTAACAACTTGTATTCTAATGTGGTTAGGTAATTATAAAACCAGAATATAAAAATCGAATACACACACACATAGGTATTCATATGCTTTGATGCTTTGTTTCGTATACATTATATGTATATATATATATATTCACGAAACGCAATTTTAGCTGAATTATATGAATGATTTCTGTCATACACTATACTTACCAAACGTTACAGCGGACAGTGACATCAAATACATTTAACTGGGTATATGAGTAGAGATATTTCTTATTTTATTCTCAAGAAAAGATTTATATGGTTCTATTTTTGCTTGGAATTAACTTAATTCCGAGATAAAACAATATCCCACGACTGAACAAATGCCAATTTTCACCGAAACATTTGCAGAATATTATGAGCATAAATAAAAGAACAAAAACCTATGGTCTACCACAGTGTAAATGAGATTTCTACTCACGAAATAAAAGACGTAATCATCACATCTGCTACATTTTCACCGTACCACGAAGGAAGGAGCAACAGTATTATACAAAAATTCTAAAAAAATAACCGTTTCGATTCACTGCGCAGTGCTATCAAAATCTGTAGGTACAAGAATGTAAACCACACACACACTGGCTATTATTGAGCACGTTTATAAGAAGCTTCTTAAAACACATTTTGATACGTGTTTACTTTTGGAATAAACCACCGTAGTTTTTGAGCGTGTTAGGCTAAACAATAGAACTGCAAATACAAAACCAGTATTTCTCATCGCTAACACATAAGCACGTGACAATAAAAATTGATTAAAAAACAGTGGAAAAATATAGTAAATAATTGTGTTTGGACTTATGTAGTGTTACCTTCAGAAAGAAGCGTTACTGTAATACAATTATTTTCTGCTTCGGAAGTCTTGACTCAAATGTAATGAGAAAATTACTTCTAGAAGAATGTATAAAATACATGGACTTTTTACAAGAAACAAAATGTGAGAAAACGTGGAAGAAAAGTGACTATAGCTATACAAATTTCATCAGAAGGTACACATTGAAATCGGGTGGTAAAAACATAATGATATTTTAATTAATACAAATGAAACGTGAGACCAAAACTAACGTGTTTTTTTAGGGAAAGAGCAAGTTCTACTGAAATGATGCAGTGAGGCGTTTTGGTTTTTTTATATTTTTTTACATATTAATTAACAATAACAAAACAACAATAACACTAAATCAATTGACACTCCAACAATAGCGTCTATGACACTTGATGTAGTGTTGAAGGTATATCAGGTTTCAGAACATTATATATTTTATAAAACATCAGGATAGCAGGCTTTTCGATTAATATACTGATTATAATGACAGTAAAAACTTATGGGCACGTCAGAGTGTCTCGGGCAACCTGCAGAAATGGCTGCCCCCCCCCAGACATTATACTTATACTTAAAAGCAAATGCAACAACAAGGCTTGAAACGTGCCTCCAAAAGTGTCTACGGGTGGGTTTTCTTATAAATATACAGTAATCACGGTGATACATTTATTTAGACTTTTGTGATAAATTTTGGTGTCGTTAATGAAAAATTATTTAATCAAAGCTGCCTTTTCATTGCACTAATTATTCACTTATTGAGTTCTCCATCCTTTGGCATCTCTCTACAGTCCGTGCATATTTAATAGAGTACGTCGCGCAGTTCGTCCGTCTATACAGTTTTCGTCATCCTTTTTTTAATTCCCACAATAATTAATGTACTTCCCTCTACAAATCTTCGTCATTCTATTTTTGATTCAAACAGTAATTAATTTACACAGTATTTCGTCTGCCTATTATTTTATCGTATGCTTGAGCTTCTATTTTTCATCGTCTTCTGAATCTTTAAATTAGTGATATACATATATTTAATTTTCCCAGTTATACACTTCCTTTTTAACACTGCCCGTTTACTTCCACAACTTATCGTTAAACAGCTAGTGGCTAGCATTCGAGCCCCCCCCCCCACCTCTCACGACCTGATACTTACTACCTATAGTAGTAATCTATGATAAAAAACGTCGTTTTCTTGTGATACACAACTGGGTAGATAGCTATGTTTATAGTGCCTTAGTGATATTCATTTTTCAAATGTTTTTAATAAACGAGTACCCTTTTTTCGAAATGTGTCACAACGCGAAACAATAGTGTACTAATTAATTGTCAAATTAGAACGCTCTTATGATTTTAGCCAACGTCACAACTTAAACGAAAAAAGTCCACCGATTATTTTTTTTCCAATTCAATGACAACACAAAAATCTTAGTACGTTGTTAATAACTTTACCTATGAACATAAAGTCGGACTTCGAAATAAAGTCAAAAGTCTTAATGAATAATGCGATGTCCACTACATTTTTATCGTATCTAACGAACTACTAGTATCTAAATTAGTATAGACTACATGTTATTGCAAGGCTTTGTTCTAATATTATTTGTCAATCCATCAATTAAAGGATTAAATTTCCACACAAAACTGCCATTAACATCTCACGGTCATGAATTTATAAATGTATGTGAAGTATATTTTAAAAGTTTAGCTACTTCTCAACTTCTTAATCATACGAAAACATAGAGAGAGTATATTTCAAGCAGTAAAAAAACGTCGAAAACCTTTGTTGTTTTTTATTTTGAGTTCTAATTTATCGTCAAGATGTTTTATGGTGTGAAGTCAAAATTCAGTTTTGTGTTATTAGCAGATAACACACACACGCACATATAAGAAAACACTGGAATATCTTAATATTTTCCTTCTTGTATTAATTTCTTCTACCGGTTTCGTGACTTCAAAGGTCACTCACTCTTCAGGACATAGTTTTACTGAGAATCTTTTATTTTCTGTAAATCTTAGTAACTGTTTCCACGGTTTTACGATTGCCACTGACTTTATTCAATCGTGAAAACAGTTACTAAGATTTACAGAAAAGAAAAGATTCTCAGTAAAACTATGTCCTGAAGAGTGAATTTTGATGTCACAAAACCGGAAGAAAAAATTAATAAAAGAAGGAAAAAATGTCTGATATTCCAATGTTTTATTATTCGTATCCACAGGTGGATCTTGTTGATGTGTTGGTTATATATATATATGTATCAACGTTCCGATGTATTTTCGTTTTCATAGATGTGTTTATAATATAACATTTTTTTTTACTTATAACAATATCAGTGCTTTTACAACTGTCTTTTCAAAAGCCACAGGTACCACAGCTATCTCTGCTTTTGGGTCGCTTGAGTTTTAACAGTATTGTTGGGTAATAGTTAACGTAATAGTTAAAAATTTCTTAGAATTCCGGCTTTTACAACAACAATCCGGGTTTGGCTCCGGCAGGTGCCCCTACTTTTAGTACATATCACAGGTGTGAGCATACATATTTTAATATATCCGCAGTAGAAAAAATTACCTTGCACATCCGCCCATTTCTATCCTTCCTTCCCATCCGTTGTCCCTGACTCTATCCTTTCTTCTTGTGGTGTTTGTTTATATGTATATAAACGTCATCACGTGTAATTACTCCTTCCGGGCCGTAGTAAAGTCACATATAGGACTGCTGCAGAAGAAGGAAGAACCTGTTGCCGCAACCCGAACTAAACCGCGTGAATTAACGCTCTTCGTGCTTTTGTATTTTGCGTCAGTCTAAAATAATCATCCTAGTGGCGCAGGTTAAATTCACAGAGAGACGATAACATTACATTACAATACAATTTATTGCGTTCTATACTATACCGCTAATTTTAAGTATAGTGAGATTTTTTTTTAATAAGCAGCTTAAGAACAACTAAAACACATTTTGACAGTTAAAAGTATTAATAACATTTAGAGTAACGAACGACTCAGTTTTGTTAATTATATCACATTGGGCGGGCGCTTAACACTCCAGTGTAATATTCTCCAAAAAGGTATTGATATGTACACAATATTTATATATATTCATGTAAATATGATGCCCAAAATATGTGAAATTCCACAAGTTATTTACATGACGTTGTTCAAACTGACAACTTCACAGTTTCAGCAACTTATTCACAACGAGCTGGCCGAATTAAGCTGAGAATAGCATTTATAATTCAAAATTTTATATAATCAGACTACAGAAGTGGTTATACATCAGATCTTATTTATTTATACTGGTCAATGTCTTTCACTATTTTCATGAAGGACGATGGTTAAAAGATTTTGTCTTAGTTTCTCAACTATTTAAATAGCAACCATGATAGTCAAAATATAAAGCAAAACACCGGCAAGATCAAGATCATACATTAACCTGGTTTTTGAATACATTAGTGCATAAATGCAACAGCAAGTTTTTATTTGTGAAATGTTTGAGAAAGAAACATTTTTCTGGTCTCTGTTTTCGTTACCACATTTCACATCAGAAAAGTTTAAGAAAAAATTAACTAAGGTTTTGATATATCGTCTATATTTTTAATTCGTTCTGAGAAATAATATTATTAATGATAAAGTTCAGAATATAACATGATCCACTCAAAAGACTGAGTTTCTGGACTTTTCTTTAAACTATACAGTGGATTTCCTCTCCTTACAACTAATCTTAGACGTGCGTTCAAAGTTTTATGATAATACTGAAAGCAAAATCAGTAATAAGTCCAAGCTATTGATGCAGTAATATTTAAGTCAAATCTCTCTTGACTCGTATTTTTATAAACATTTGTATCAATAATTGTTTGTTGTTTTTATTTTAGTTTCCCACAAAATCGAATTTTTAATAGATTCCTTCGCCGATGGGTACTCCACAGTACGTTTCTGGACTACTGCGTATTTCTTTATCAACCTTATGTAGTACACCAAAGTAAATTCAGCCTTAGCTGAGAAGCCTGTGAAAGGAAAAACAATTTATCTGCACATGCATGTGCACATCACCCACGCTTCAACTAGAGTCGGTTTATTATTATTATTATTATTATGCCAAAGCGTTATCCATATCTTGTATATATTACAGTTGTATTTACGTTCTTATGTTAACATTCTATATTTTAGTAACATAATTATTAGCCCCTCAGTGGCACAGCGGTATGTTTACTGGTGGGCAGAGCACAGATAGCCCACTGTGTAGCTTTGTGCTTAATTACAAACAAACATAATTATTACTATTATGCCAAAACGTTATCTACATCTTGTATATAATATAGTTGTATTAACGATTTTATGTTAACCTCTTTTATTTCAGTAACATGATTATTATTATTACGCCAAAGCGTTATCCACATCTTGTATATAATACAGTTGTATTAACGATCTCATGTTAACCTCTTTTATTTCAGTAACATAATTATTATTATTATTATGCCAAAGCGTTATCCATATCTTATATATAATACAGATGTATTAACGATCTCATGTTAACCTCTTTTATTTCAGTAACATAATTATTATTGAACAGTTTTCACAATTTCATCATCTCCGCTTACAAAACGTATACCACCCTTGCAGACCAGTTCCTGTTTATAGTTGTTTGTGAGAAATCACATAAAGAACACAGCTCAAAAGTTCAGATCCATACTCCGTATGAAAATGAGAAGTAATTTAATAGATTTTTAAAGAGTTTTGATAACGATTTTCTTTATAATACCCATGCGTATTATGCAATTTTCGGTTTTTCTAAACAAAACAGAGGTACTTGCAATTGAAAATAGTAAAAAACTTTTTCAAAAACCGCGCGTGTTAAGAAGAACTAAGAGAACTAAATACATATTAATTTATATTATATCGAAACATCAAAGGTCACTACGTTTGAACCAATGTTAAAACTATTCGAATAATGATTCTATCACATTCGTGATTTAACAAACAACAACATAAAAAACGATAGCGAACATGTTTAACAAGTTGTTTTGAAGAAATAATAAAGGTAGAACTCTGTACCTCTTGCACGCCAAGCAATAGCGTTAACAACTGCACTGAAGGGTTGAACTTCAAGTAATTTGTATTAAGGCATTTCTTGACTGTTTAGATCTTGACTGTAAATCTTGTATAATTTACAATCGAACTTAAGACTCGTAATATTATATCCTTCGCTACTGGTCCGCTTTCTACCTGGGATACCCAAAACACCCACCCCCTAAAAAATTAAATAAGCTTGTTTTACAATTATGTTTGCCGATTGACAAAGAACTTGGCAAGTAATTGAGAAAAACACGGGTTTTGAATAATTATATCACGTTACTGTGATAAAATTATCATCTGTTAAATCTAAAATGAAAAGTTAAAGTTAAGCCTACTTTATTATAGGAATGAGTTCATTTGACCTTCGTGTTAATCTCACTTCGCGTCACGAAACAACAAGGTCTACCAACGAAGATGAACAGCTCTAAGAATATGAAGCAATTTATGGAAGCTTCACTAGATCTAACTTTTACGTCTTACTGGGGTTTATGAAAAAAAAATGAAAACTAAGTAAACTTTATGAGTTAGCAATAGATAAATACACGATTAAGCAACAAAAACACCTGTATCAGACTTTCAAGACAACGAACTCTATTTCTGATCATAGGATAAAGAGAAACCCGTCGACTTATCTCATCCATATAATATCCTTGTGTTGACTGTTCATGACTTAAAAAGGAAGTTGACCTATTCAGAGAATTTCCATAAAAAAATTAAAACCACGCACAACAGTTTTCACTAAAAACAATCAATTGTGCATCTAAAAAGAAAACACAAGCAAATAAAATAATTTTAGATCACGGAAATAAATCAGTAATACATTGAATAAGTATCAGATACCAAGTATAAATACATATATATATTATACTTTTTTCAAAGTAAAGAAGGAGCCACGTTACAAATAAGAAGATACAGCCCTCTTTTCACAACCCTCCCATTCTTTCTTAAGAAATCATTTCTGGGCCGGACTTGAATGTCACCAACAAGGAAACTATATGTTAGCTCATCATATTTAAAGTGTGAAAACTTCAATCAAATTGGTAAGCCAGTAAATATAATAGTATTAAACATGTAAGTAACAAAGATCATTGAACATTTGGACAAATGGCTTCTCACATACTTCCTCCTTGATGTAATGAGAAGCCTTTCAAATTCCTCCATCACCACTGAGAGAATCCTCCCATCATTACTGGTTATATCCCATGCTTATCTAATTCTACCCAAACACATATATAATTAAATAACATACCTGTGCATTTCAAAGCCTCTCAAATTACAATAACACCAAAATAGCTACCATTTAGCTGAATCATTTTTTACCATACTTCTGGACTTTACTCCACCTGAAATTTGGTCACCACTTGGTCTTAATTAATAATTTTCTCGTCGTTGACTGAGTTCTGATATCCTCCCTCCACTGACACATGAGATGGTGTTTCTCCCCAAAGTTTACCTCATTCTTTTAAATCATTGGTGAAAATTGATGGCAAAATTTCCTGAGAATACAAAGCTGGAAGCAATGTGGATATTCTAGGTTAAACGGACTTAAACAACGATTTTTACTTGCTGAGGTCCTGTTTTGGAATGATGAAGCATATTTTTTCTAACTTTCTCCACGATTGTATAGCCCGAAATAATCATATTGTAGATGTTTATTCTTTGCTGGATAGATACGTTTATAATGGAGGCCCTAGTCTTATACGTTACATTATAGCTTCTTTTCATTGGTGGCCTTGTTACTCCTAATCACAAAATGTCATTCCTGTGGCAGACAGAACGTTCATTAAATATAAACCATACACATTATAAATATAGCATATGTAGATAGAAAGATATGCGAAGAATAGATGTGTAAAACTGAGAACAAACAATCTGTCGGACGGACGGAAATTCATATTAGTTAATTAAACGCTTATGTGAGCAGACATGTGATATGATAAAAGTGAATAAATACATTTTGTCGTTTTATCTTGTACTTCTTCCTGTAATTAACAATCATTTTAAATGTAGAATCCACCAGTAATAACCACCTTAAGTTAAATTTAAGAATCCACCAATAATAACCACCTTAGGTTAAATTTAGAATCCACCAATAATAATAACCTAAGGTTAAATTTAGAATCCACCAATAATAACCACTTTACGTTAATTTTAGCATACACCAATAATAACCACCTGAGGTTAAATTTAGAATCCACCAATAATAACCACTTTACGTTAATTTTAGCATACACTAATAATAACCACCTGAGGTTACATTTAGAATACACCAATAATAACCACCTTAGGTTAAATTTAGAATACATCAGTAACAATCACCTTAGGTTAAACTTAGAATACACCAATAATAACCACTTTGAGTTAAATTTAACATACACCAATAATAACCACCTTAGGTTAAAATTTGGCATACACTAATAATAGCCACCTTACGTTAAATTTGACATACACTAATAATAACCATCTTAGGTTAAATTTGACATACACTAATAATAACCATCTTAGGTTAAATCATATCAAAAAGTGAACATTTCTGATTTCTTACAGATGAAACTCAATTCGTTATTTTATCGTTCATCGTGTCATATTGTATTGGGACTATTTTTGTGTTTCTATATATGAACTTATATTTAAGAAATTTTGAAAGTTTAGGGAAATGAAAACTAAAACATGTTAATCATATTTCATGTTACATTCGATATGATGTAATTTTGTTTCATAAATAAATCCACGCGTTCTAAAATATAAAAATTGTTAATGAAGAAAAAACTTGAATACTGCATTTTTTACGAATTCATTTTTTTCATGTTTTGAGCTTCTTTGCTTGATTTAAAACAAAATCTGTAGCAGGAAACAATCTTTGTTAAGATAAAAGGCTCGTGTGGCCAGGTGGTTAGGGCGCTTGACTCGCAATCTGAGAGTCGCGGATTCGAATCCCCGTCCCACCAAACATGCTCGCCCTTTCAGCCGTCCGAGCGTTATAATGTGACGGTCAATCCCACTATTCGTTGGTAAAATAGTAGCCCAATTGTTGGCGGTGGGTGGTGATGACTAGCTGCCTTCCCTCTAGTCTTACACTGCTAAATTAGGGACAGCTAGCGCAGATAGCCCTCGTGTAGCTTTGCGCGAAAATCAAAACAAACAAATAAGATTTTTAAAAATCTGACTTTAACTATGTATTAATAACTATGTCTCGTTTCTAATTAGTTTCAGTTTTGAAATTTCTAGCTTAGACATTCATATTATTCTAAATGTAAGAACTATTGAGAGTTATTTAATAATGAGGAAACAAAACTACAAATTGTTTATGATTTTAGAACAGATCTACCCTAAAAAGTTTAAAAGCTATTATTTAACTAACTCGTAGCTGATATTTTCAACAGTCAGCATAAGCACGCATGTTATATTGTTCGTATGTAGACCTTCATAATGTATTCAGTTCTGAAGTACAGCCACACTGGAATTTGTTCGTCTCGTGCATTTGAAAATTAAACCCCGATTTTTTATTGTAAACGATTCAATGTATTCTTCCCAGAACATATACACATCGAATGTAACTTTACAACCCATTTACAGGGCTATATCTTTATAACTTTGTAAAGAAATCTAATAAAGCGTCTACTCTAATAATAATCCAGCGGATGTAGTAAAAAAAGATGGTACGCCTTTGGCTAGAGTATGCTGCGTTTATTTATCCCAGAATTAAAAAAAATAATACTATGTCTATCGGAGATCATTAACCTATAAGTTTTAAGTTATAAACAACAGAACAGGAAACTGTGGAGAAGTGTATGTGACTTTTCGTACACCGGAGGTGTGCGTATTATCAAAATTAAATATATGTAAACGCGTATGTTCGAGTAGCTTCGCTAGACTTACAAGGACGCGAGATCATATGACAACACCACGTTTCTTTCTCGGCATTTATACGAGTTCGTAGCGACTGTAGAAACATTGTCGAATTCCTAATAGTTACTGTCTGTAGACTCCTGTCTTGTCAACACATCAGTGTTCCGACCACTTGTCCCCCACCGGAAGTTCCCCCTGCCCCATCCTGCGCTAGGTTATCTGTAAATCAGCAATAAACAAACGTGATAGTACCTTTCCCACAGGCCGCTATCATGCAAGTGTTTAATTATTCACAAAGCATTAAACAAAATACAAAGTACTTCCCCATGGCTTATCGCTTTTTGTTATCAAACGTCCTGAATATTAGAGTTGGCTATAATAACGCAACGGATCCTTGCGCTAAATAGCTGACGACATTGCAAGTAAAGTTATGCAGAATTTAAAAACAAAATTGCAAAACTTGTGCGAATTATAAGCTTTATTACCGTAAGTTTGTAAGCCCTTTATTCGTAATGAATCACAGTATATTTATTACTCGCTTAAATTAAAACGTGTGTATTATGGTTGTAGGCTGACTGTATTGAAATAATTACATTGAATCCGATGAATTTCCTTCAAATCGAAGAGCAACTGTTTCCGATAAAACTTAAAAAGTTATTGAGTTTGTTTGTTTGTTGGAAGTTAAGCACAAAGCTACACAATGGGCTATCTGTGCTCTGCCCATCACGGGGTTGTAAGTTGTAAGAGTTGTAAGACCGCAGACATTCCACTGTGAAACTGGGGGGGGGGGGGCAAGTGGAATAAGTGGAATACGGACAAACTTTGGTTTCATATTCTGACGGTCATTAGTTTTTCATTCACTATTCTTCAATTTATCACATGTACAACGGCGCTATCAGAAACTTTGTCAGAAACTTATTGTACGTTACAACTTATAATGACGTAGACTACTGTGCATTTTAGAGTTTGGTGAAACTATTTCTATGGTAAGTCCACTTTTATCCACATATTTGGGGATTATTTCTATCAACCAACTTACCTGTGTGCATTAATGTGTGCGTATGTAAATGTCATAACGACTGGATCTAAGTAAACCTAACATCAAAATTTGTTTTACTTAATGTATCAAAGTTGAAACACCACGAGTATCGAAAAAGATTATATTTTTCTAGATTCCTAAAATATAAATGTGTGGATGTACCTAAACGATTTAATGACACAGTTATATTTCTTTTATTAGACATCTGGAGGATGTACATTCAGATCTTAACATTTTACATGTATTTCTGCTATTTAAGAACGTGTAAATCTGAGAAATGTGGTTAACCTGTCGCACTTCCCGTATTTTTACTGGTATCCTTTGTCATGTAAATAATCCCCATACGCACAAAGAACTTAAGTCGATGTGACAGTATTTTGTTCCAATGAAGTCTCGAATTATACCTGGACAACTGGTAGAACACGTTTCCCCGAGAAACTGTGGTATTGGAATGTATATTCTCTTATAAACATCCCTTTCCAAAACAATGTCGACCCAGTTTTGAACGTTCTGTCCTTATTTTGGAATAGTCTGAAGGTCTAATAAAAAAAAAAAACCTTGTTTAATCACACAGTAATTTTAAGTATTGGTGTCTTTATGTAATTGCTTCATGTTAACCTACACTTAATAAAGCAGAATATATTTCACGTATGGTAAACACTGATGTTAGTACTTAATAGTTATTCGAAAAATAATACCTTACACAAAACGATGGTGTAAGTTTTCTTATACTAAATTTGTGCATATATGTATAATACAAAAATTATTCAAAGACAATACAAGTCCATTATATCGTTTATTTAAATGTAGTTTTATTAAACCCATAAAAAATGTAATTTGAGTTGATGTATTTTTTAAGTTAATATGCATCAAATCTATTTATAATACCATGGGCCAGGCATGGCCTGGTGGTTAGGGCGCTCGACTCGCAATCTGAGGTTCGTAAGTTCAAATTCTCTTCACCGAATATGCTCCTTCTATATGATTGTCGTCTAGGCCAGCCACCCGGATGTAAACATTATTTTACAAAATTACCGGCCGACTCCAAGCTCGTTGAGATTAGATTCAATACGGAGAAGAAGCAACATATTATAATAATTGGTATACTTCATTGAAACTCTATATAGATTTATATGTTAATACGTAGGGTCTGAACAAGAAAGTTACCCATTAGTATGTACAAACACAAACCGAATTCATCCAAACATCTCACAATTTTTCATCTATTTTCTTATATACGTAAAATTATGTTCCAAGATGGCGTACGTTTAGAGTAGCTAACAATACAAATTAAGAGAACGGTTGAAAATTGCTGAAATCGACAGATCATTTACTTCCTTAAATGAGGTTTGTTCCTGAACTTGCTGCCACATTCTGTAAAACTGTATATGTATATATACGTGTATTTTTTTTTATTAGACCAGGAAGTTCAAATCAGTCAGTGAAAAATGTATTAGATCACGTAATCATAAAATGCTCCAGTTCATCCATGAAACTTAAAAGATGTAAGCTTGTGTTGTTTTTTTTTTCAACAGGTAAATTTGTGTACCCATGCTTATCGAAGTGTGGACCTTTAGGCTGAAGTAACCTCTATTCTCTTGGATGTCGATTTTTATCCTTTGTTGAGCCACGCATATTGATCTTCGAAGTCTTATACTAGGCACAAACCTAGTCACGTGGTTAAAAAGTAACAACTCTCGAGTCAGTCCTGTGGTATTGAAACATTATTCTATTTAATAGATGATTAGTTTTTCAGTATACTATCTATAGCTATTTGCGAATAAATTTAAAGGAAAATTAAAAGTCTGAATTATTAATATTTTCATAAGTGGTTTGAAAAATTAGAATAGTAACACACACTTCTGTCACGTGATGATTTGAAATAGGTACTAAAAACTCAGAAGAACGTTACTACGAATAGGGTTCCCGGTTTCGTAGTAATAGTATAATATTTAAACTAAAACAAGGCTCTTTTTTCGACGGAAAGTTAACCTGTAAAAGGAAAATACGAAAAACGGGTAGTTTGATAGGGTTTTTAACAATAAAAAAATCTTCCTGGTAATTATACTAGTGTTTGTGCTTTTATGGCTAATGTTAATCCTCACAAGGATTAGGATTAGTTGAAATAGTTATAAAATGGGGCAAACAACCAGAGTTTATTCGAGCAATATTTGAGCACTCAGTTTGACATTAGACAGTTTTGTTCTCTTTCTATTATTTCGAACTAAAATAGCAAAGTTTAAAATATTTATAGTAGAACTTTTTAAACAACTCTAATAATCTACTCCCAATGCAGAAACGTCTGCTGTGTTATCAATGGATATTTCCATGAGTTTATCTATCCATGTTGTTCTGAAATGCTTTAGATAATTATTTTTTTAAATCTTTGCAAATATTACTCTTAATCACATTAGTTTATTGGATTTTTTATTTTGGCGTAAGAAAAAAAAAAGTGATCTTGCAGTTTTCAATATTTGAATACCGTACATTTTTTGTTTTTGTTGTTTTGGAAAAAGCTTTCCCATAGACGATAGTTTAAAAGCATAATACACATGCACTCACTCTCATAGACGATAGTTTTAAAAGCATAATAAACATGCACTCACTCTCATAGACGATAGTTTTAAAAGCATAATGAACATGCACTCACTCCCATAGACGATAGTTTAAAAGCATAACGAACATGCACTCACTACAACAGCATTCACCACAGCACCGCTACGCATTTCATCAAACTAACGATTAAGTCCCCAAATAGCCCAGCGGTAAGTCTGCAAGCTTATGACGCTAGAAATCAGGTTTCGATACCCATGACTGGCAGAATACAGGTAACCCATTTCGTAGCCTTGTAACCAAATCTAACTGACAATTTAGTTTATATATGTATATGTGTGTGTGTGTGTGTGTGTAAAAATATGCACTGTTTATATATATATATGTGTGTGTGTGTGAATATACGCACTGTTTATATACATGAACTAACAGACTTCATTTTTGTTTCTGTTTTATAGTTCTACTTTATAAGGGGCAACTACCTTCACACTAATAGTTATGTATGGTGAATGGTAGTTTTAGATGTGAGATGTTGTGGGCTTCTCTTCTGTATTTTTTTCAGGTGCGAGGTTCACAAATAGAAGTCAGATCTGATAAGCGATATATCCATACTGTGTGTGGCCTACTTTCTCAGATATCTCAGTTACTAAGATATATTTTACTTTTCTCGCAATGTAGTTGGTACCCTAGTTTTATTTTTATGTCATTTATGTACAACGCCTTTTGTTTATGACCTTATTTCTTGTCAACACCATAGATATTCCTATAAAATGCACAAGGTCGCAGGAGCTTTTCTTTATTGTGTATCGTATCAAAGTGAACCGAGAGAACCTGAATAAACTATGAATTCGTGAATCATATTTTCACTATTCTAAGACATTTAGCCTAAGGTTAAACTCTATATCAGAGCTAATTATCAGTTTAATTATGTCTCTTTCATGGTGTTTCTAATGAAAAAAAAAATCTTAGTAGTGATTTGATGCTAATATTAAGTAAAACCACGCTACTAAGGTTTGAAGGGTAACAAAGGGGAAATAGTTTTAACAGGATGTTATATTTTTATAATTCTTCTTTAACTTCAAAGCATTTATTTACTCTACTTCAATCATATTATACCTCGGGTTCATAAAAAAACGTAAGAAGTGTTTATCTCGACCAAGTCTTATTGTTTAATTTCCTATTAAAGCCAAGTTCTCAAACTGTATGCTATAGACTTCTCGCTTACACCCAGTAATGTGGACACATTTTGAAATATCATTGTTTAAACCGTGTCATATTATTCTTAAACAACGCGTTTAGAAAAATATATCCTTTTGATATATACCCGGATGAAAACTGGAAATACGGAAGAGGCGAGAAGTAAATATAATCATATCAAAAATGTAAAGAAGACTAGATCGCAAAATTATAAAATGTGTCGTAAAACAAAAACTAATGGCTGAAAGCCCACACACACAAACAAAATGATAATAAAAGATATTGTGCTATATGGAGCTTTCTACAAGGTGAAATAAGTTTAGGCCATACCGTGAAATGTAATTTAAAATTTAAAAAAATACTTAGAAAGCTTATTTCGAATTATAGTGTGTGAAACAAACAAAAAACAACAGAAAAGCGTTTTTACCTGAAGAAAGAGACCGTGCGAAAAAAGGGACACAAAACATCTTGCAAAAAAATAAATTATACACTATTTTCTGGTAAGAGTATACGACCTTATTTAACGTTACAAACATGTTCGTAGCTTATTACTTATAGAATATTATCGTGAAAGAATGCTTCAGACCTATGCTAATTTTTTTTAAATAGTTAAGTTGCTTAAATACTTTATTTTAGTTGTTCAGAGTGTGGTTCCAAACCACTAAATCATAATGTTTAAATTAACCAACAGGGTTTCGGTCCCTTTCTAATGTAACAGTGCAGTCCCTAAAAATTGATTTTTTTTTAATTTATGCACATCACCTTTAAAATCATATGAATATATTACGCAACAAACTGTTAATTCCAAACACTAGGACAAGGTTATTATTTGTCATAACATTACAATGTTAACTTGGGATACATCTTTAAAAGGTCACGGAAATTATTTGTGAACCTGATAGCTTTCTAAAATTGGTTCTATCTCAACATTTTCGTTCTTTCTTTTTTAACGAAAGTCACTTCATATAAACAGCCAGAAGTGTAGAAACTTATCAAAATTCTTTCTACTCTAATTCCGAAAAGTACATTTACCTGACTCGTTAACACTATAAAAAGCAACCAATGGAACTCGGCATCATTGTCTTTTACTACAGCACAACGAGCTCCCTCCCTTGATTTTATTCACAATAAAAAAGCTCACTTTAGTTGTCTGAATGAAACTTTTTTTTTTACTTCTCATGTTGCTAGTAGGTGTATTGTTTACGATTAATATAAATTATAGCAGCCTGTTCTTTCCCCCAGACAATCTTGGGCGTTGAATATACCGGATGTGAAATAGAATTGACATATACAACCTTTGGCAATAAGTTATACGTGTATATATATATACGAAGTCCTCATATTCTCAGTTCTGCCGATGGGGACCCTTCTCACACTATTTGTAGCGTTCACCTGTTCTCAAGTGATAGTTTAGAAATATTAATCACGGGTCACGTGTGGAAGCGACCTCACTTCATTAATTTTTTGGAAAATAAATATGTGTTAATTGCTTCTACTTTATCGATGAGGAAATAATAATCTAGGTAAAATATTTTTGTATGTAATTATCTATATTTAATGAAACACTGTAATTTCTGTTTCGCTCATATCTAAATCTTGAGAAATCCATTACTTGGAAATTAAACCACAGTAATGTGCTTTAAGAATGTTTTTTTTTTTCAAAATTCAACAGAAGTTAAAATTTATTAAAACGAATGTGGAGATAAATAAGTTTAAACGAAAAGAAAAACTTTTTGTGTGTTAGAACAAAGCCACATTGGGCTATCTACTGTGTCCACTACGGGGAATAAACATCAGATTTTAGCGCTGTAAGTCTGTAGACTTACCGCTGTCCCACTTGGGGGAAGGGACAAAAATTAAAAGCAGGTATTCAAACTGCACTCTTCTAAACTTTGTGGAACAATAGTGGAAAAGCTATATTTGGTCGTTTAAAATTTAATCCAATACACGAGGCTGGTGCTACTGACCCGTCACCCTCCCTCTGGTAAGCGGTTCTACTCTTCTATACACGAGGCGGGTGCTACTGACTCGTCACTCTCGTAGAGTAGCTTACCAGAGGGAGAGTGACGGGTCAGTAGCACCCGCCTCGTGTATAGAAGAGTAGAGTAGCTTACCAGAAGGTCAGTAGCACCCGCCTCGTGTATAGAAGAACCCGCCTCGTGTATAGAAGAGTAGAGCCGCTTACCAGAGGGAGGGTGACGGGGTAGAGACGCTTACCAGAGGGAGGGTGACGGGTCAGTAGCTCAGTAGCACCCGCCTCGTGTATAGAAGACCTGTCACTCTCCCTCTGCTCTAAATTCTGGATGACTATACTTGAACTCTAGGGTACTCGGACTTGGGTGTTTAGTGCCCTTCAGGTTGAAAAATGCTGAATAACTCCCGGTTTGTGAGTCAGAGAGACACATTTGGTGGGTTGATTCCCAAACAAAGCCCTTTCTCTCTCTCTTTTTATCTGGAATCTGAATTGTTCACCAACGTGGTCGAATCCGTACCAGTTTCCAGACTATGAAGCAGTAGAACCCATACCCCAATCCTCAATACTAAACAAAACACGGTAGTGGCCGAACACGTCCCTTACTACAAGATCTGGCTCCTCGGCGCTATAAAGCCATTTTCTCGGCAGTTTTCTCAAGTTGTGTTGATATAAATGGCCAAGGAAAAAAATATTTATAATCAAAATATAATAGAATTAAAATAATTCGTTTCAATGTATTTGATGTCAGGTGAAATTAAATAATACTGGCAAGTAAAAAGATCTCGTCTGTTTAGAATGTCCGAGTAAAACTGTACAATCATCGTTAATTTTGAACTGATGGACTAGAAACAGCGCCATCCGTTATAGCTGGATCATTCTTGTCTGATCGCCACTCTCATAGCTGGATCATTCTTGTCTGACCGCCACTCTCATAGCTGGATCATTCTTGACTGACCGCCACTCTCATAGCTGGATCATTCTTGTCTGACCGCCACTCTTATAGCGTATTAACTGAAAGTGTCTAGCGGATTTTTGGACCGCGAAACAAATAACTCTTGGATTCACAGACAGAGTACTCTAACCACTAGGTCACACCCGTCACAACAGTAAAGAGATAATTTGATTTTAGAAACGCGTGTTCCGTGGATACACATTATAGCAAGAAAACAAACAAACCTGATTTAAACTATAAAATTATAAATAGGTAACTAGAGTAGTAAAAATGTGATATTATAATATTTTCATTACTATGAACAAATCTGCTATAAGTTAGGACCTTAGAGTGTGGGCTTCGATTTCACAGTATTTATCTACGTATTTAAGAATAGCGACATGCATATCATGTGTTATAAATCTTCTTAAGTCCTAATAATTGAACTTTATGTAAGAGTCAGTTATCTATCTATATATCCAAGTGACAAACAACTAAAGTTAAGACTTCTATTGGAAGACCCCATACATAAACAAAAGATAAAATTATGTATATATAGAAAGGTAAATTATTAGGGAAAGTTGTGTATTCTGCGATATATTTGATTACTTGTGGATGGTTGTAGTGAAGATTCCTTATTTATATATAAAACCATACATGAAAAAGAAAATTGTTGTACACTGAAGTATAACATGAAAACAGAATAAAATATAAAAAACAATAAGTAAAATCTTCTACTGTTTTTATGCCAAGATGACTGAAGACAAAAATTTATAGCAGGACTTTGTTGAACTGGTTTATTAGTTTATTATGAATTTCGCGCAAAGCTTCACGAGGGCTATCTGCGCTAGCCGTCCCTAATTTAGCAATGAAAGACTAGAGGGAAGGCAGCTAGTTATCACCACCCACCGCTAACTCTTGGGTTACTCTTTTACCAACGAATAGTGGGATTGACCGTAACTTTATAACACCTCCAAGGCTGAAAAGGCGAGCATGTTTGGTGTGACGGGGATTCGAACCCGCGACCCGCAGATTGCACTGTTGAACTGAATTAGAGTATCCGTGGGAATCCTTCCAGTATGTAAGACGTAAATAAAACCAACTTCATGAATGAAAATGTCTATAAGTTAGGATGAGTTTTAGAGTCGTAATGTCTTAAGATTTTATTACTTCTCACTGTACATGGTCAATAACTAAACTGAAAACATTTCAAAATAATTCTCCTAGTATGTGCTGCAAACTACAATAAAAAAAGAACAATGGCTTTTATGTCCTCGAAGCTAATAATTTCCAGAGTAGTTCAAATGCAACCAAACGTAACAAGTGATAATAAAAGAGGCAATAAAACCCATAAAGAATAAATCATGTTGCGAGTTCTAAGATCACAGATTTGTGTTCAGAGTATCACTTCTCTTCGTTGCTGAACTAATCAGATTTCTCTCTCTTAGTTCAAAGTATATGCTTATTAAAATGAAATGCCACATATTAAAACAATTTGTATTTCTCAAAATTTGTAATAATAACAATTGCATGGTGCAGTTTATGGGGCTTAGCGGGTAGTTGTCGTACTTAAAAAAATGCCTATTAGCAGTGGAAAGTTGGTTAACCCTTTTCAATAGTTGCGCAAAATGCCTTATTTTTTTAACCCATAGAAAAAAGATTGAATTCGATCTAATTTTAGTAAGTAGCTCCTGAATTAGATTTGTGAATACCATAATTAAAAAACACAATATTCAAGAGAGAGAAACAAAATCACAAATGTTTTTTTTTCAAATATGTTTAAATATAGAGAACTATCACTAAGCGTAGCTTGAAGATCTAAAATTTTTAAAAAACATTGACTGTTTATTTGGTTCTATCCTAGGATCAGTTGAATAAATATTATCAATTATTTGATGAACGTTAGCTTTACTTGCTGCTATTAGTTGAGCTGAAACCGGTTACAACAACAGGTGAATCGTTAGCTCTCGTGACGATGAGAATTTTTATAGATTTGACCGTAAATTATTACGTAGTTCATTAAATATAATACCTGAAAATTATTTTGTTTCATTCGTAAAACTGCTTGTTGTATCTTCTTAGTGTCTTCAGAAGGAGGATGTTGTTTGAAGTTAAGTAGAAAGCTACACAATGGGCTATCTGTACTATGCCCACCACGGGTATCGAAATCCGGTTTCTTGGGTTATAAGTTCGCAGACATACCGCCTTGCCACTGGGGGGCCTATGAAAACTGAGCTGTAGATCAGTTAGTTTTATTTTTTCTTATTCCATAATATCTAGTAATCAGAAACAAATTTATGTTTTATAGACCTTTCTTGTTATTCTTATCGAATTTTGGATCACTTTTACATCAAGAAAAAGTTGGTTCTAATTACGCTATATACATAGCTGATAATTAAGGCTAGCTTTATTTCTGATACATCGCTACTTATTATTATTAAGTGAGGGTAAATAAAACAATCATTAATATAATTTGAGTTTGTCTTACACATATGCTTGTTTGTCGGATTTCGCGCAAAGCTATACGAGGGCCATCTGCGCTAGCCATCCATAATTTTGAAGAGATAGATTAGAGGAAAGTTAATCATGCAATGCTACCCATCGCCAACTCTTGAGTTACACTTGTCAAATCGTCATAACGGCTCAGAAAGTGTGCGAATCGCGTTTTGTGTGTGTATGTGTGGTGGGAATTTGACACGAATCCTTAGCTCCACAGTCCTGAACGTTAACCGCTGAGCTGCACCCGGTACTGTAGATAAGCCCTAGACACACACACACAGAGGTACATATACTAATGTGACTGCTTTTCGGTGTCGTCGTTTTTTTCCCACCCTTCTTTTTAAATCTGTGTATCATTAGCATCTCACGCTCACAACTCCCCCGTAAATTATTATATTGGAGTAAAACTGCACACGTGTTTTCCAGTCTTTATTTAACTTTGAATGAACACTTTCAGCACTAGTCATGTTCCACCTACTCTACTTTGGCTATTATAGATATGGAGAGATCATTGCTACAGACAAAAAAAAGTCTCAACCATTGTTTCCAGGGGTCGGTAAGCACTATCTCGTGAATGAAAACAAACAGAAGTTGTCAGTTAGTGTTTTTTTTTTTTATGACCTATGGCATCGTAAGTGTGAAAATGAAATGATAGTCGAAATCATGTGATCACGAACATCCTATCTATCTCTGGAAGGCATGAGCTTGTTGATTTTTTGTAGCTGAGTAACTAAGTTTTGGAGGAATTAAGGATATGTGTGGCACACCATGGTTTAATTATTTAACATATCAAGTATACATATAAGAATTTAGTTTTAATAATTTCGCTGCACTTTGCAGTTTGATACTTTTTTACAGTTTTGGAGAAAAATAAAAATACTATACACTTGGAACAGGTGAGCAGAATAAAGTAAAAACCTTTATAGATACTCCCTTTTTCTCCAGCGTGTTTATAAACAAAAATACTATACACTTGAAACAGATGAGCAGAATAAAGTAAAAACCTTTATTTGATAAAGGTTTTTACTTTATTCTGCTCATCTGTTTCAAGTGTATAGTATTTTTGTTTATAAACACGCTGGAGAAAAATGGAGTATTGATAAAGTTTTTACTTTATTCTGCTCACCTGTTCCAAGTGTATAGTATTTTTCTTTTATAAACATGCTGGAGATAAATGGGAGTATCGATAAAGGTTTTTACTTTATTCTGCTCACCTGTTCCAAGTGTATAGTATTTTTGTTTATAAACACGCTGGAGATAAAAGGGAGTATCTATAAAGGTTTTTACTTTATTCTGCTCATCTGTTTCAAGTGTATAGTATTTTTGTTTATAAACACGCTGGAGAAAAAGGGAGTATCTTACTCCCATTTATCTCCAGCATCTTTATAAAAGAAAAATACTATACACTTGGAACAGGTGAGCAGAATAAAGTAAAAACCTTTATCAATACTCCCTTTTCTCCAGCATGTTTATAAAACAAAAATACTATACACTTAGAACAGATGAGCAGAAAGTGTAAAAACGTTTATCGATACTCATTTTATCTCCAGCATATTTATAAAACAAAAATACTATTTACCTAGAGCAGACGAGCAGAATGAGGTAAAAATTTACCAATACTCCTTTTTTCCTAGCTTACACATTGTTTTAATCACATTACTAATAAAAAAAAGAAACCAAGCATGCGTATAAAACGGCCACTAAACATAATTTGCTTCTCTGAAATTACATACTATCTTTTGCCATCATACTGAATTTGGTCAGGGGTAAGTTTACGGACCTACAACGCTAAAATCTGGGGCTCAACTCTCTGTGGTGCATAGATCGCTGTTAGACTATTTTGTAACCATGCGCTAAAACAAACAAACATGAAATTATTTTATAGATTAAAATATAATAAATAACTAATATTTTGGTTATGTTATGTTATTGGTTAGTGTAATAAATACAAATGTAGCTTTAACAAGTCATTCATAGGCCTGAAATATTACATATTAAGGCGTATATAATTCACGAGTTTTGGTAGTGACGTTGGTACCTCCTTTTTGTGAGGGAAAAGCGACTTTCAACGAAACTGATATTGTCAGATATCAGTTATATATGAAGGGTATTGTTAATGAGTAACCAGTGACAAACTATTGACGCTATTCAATATTCATAGGCTGTTGTTTTGGTCCCTATATGAGTTCCTATATTTGAAGTTGACCACTGCCTCTCCCGTTTGCTCCCTGTACACAGATCTAGGGGTTCACCTGCTCCACTGATCTTTGAAGTACTTTTAGACAGACACTGCAACTGTTGTTGTTCAATGAGCATATTATTTAGAGATCCCTCGAATCTAGCTATGAAGGAAGAAACCGAGTTCAACTAGAGGACTAGAGCTAGGCAAAGCAAATATAGGATAATTTAAATTGAGAAATACAGAAGGCAGAAAAGAAGAAGATCAAAGGCGGGATTACTGCCAGGTAGAATAGTTTGACGTTTTTATGTAGGTTATAAAACCATGATGCTATTTTACAAAATAAGGAATGCAAATTTAAAAGTAGTGATAAAAGTTATTGGATTGAGGGGAAAAAACACTAAAAAAAGCACAGTATTCCTTCTTGAACATTTGTCATATGAGGAATATAAAATAAACACTTCGATGTTTGGAGGTTTCTTCATTATTTAATTTATTTTACTGGAAGCATCAAGCTTGTTTGGGGAATAAAAAAACGTTCTTCAGTGCAGATTTAAGACATCACTGACGTAGCCTGACACCTGAACGAAAGAAGCTGCAAATAAAGGTAAACAAAATATTCGAATGTTAAAAAAACTACAATATTCTAGGTATTGAGTAATTTCAGCTATAAAAATGCATTCTTAAATATGAAGCGAGAGCGGATGAAGTTAATACGAAAGCAAACTTAGTATGTTCATGAACTAATAATATCTTGTAGAGTGTATTGTTTTTAAGTTACAGTAAAACGAACGCGTGACAATATGATACAATGCTACAAAATAAATCTGAGGTCTATATTTGATAACAATCACTTCCCCAATTAATTTACGAATAAAAATATTTAACAAATAATGTTTAATTTTATATTTAGTATTTGGTCACTGGACCAATAAATATTCTATTTTTTCATTAACATATATTTTGACTACGTCTTAATTTAATAATAGGTAGATAAATGGCCCGGCATGGCCAGGTGGATAAGGCGCTCGACTCACAATCTGAGGGTCGCGGGTTCGAATCTGCATCCCACCAAACATGCTTGCCCTTTCAGCCGTGGGGGCGTTATAATGTGACGGTCAATCCCACTATTCTTTGGTAAAAGAGTAGCCCAAGAGTTGGCGGTGGGTGGTGATGACTAGCTGCCCTCCCTCTAGTCTTACACTGCTAAATTAGGGACGGCTAGCGCAGATAGCCCTCGTGTAGCTTTGCGCGAAATTCCAAAACAAACAAACAAACAAGATAGATAAATAAATATACAGTAAAGCTAGGAGTAAAAAAAGATATAAGGATAGATAGGTGGATGAATACGTGACAGGCTTTTGGAGAAATTGAAGTACATGTTTTTCTTAATGATATTGTGTCGGGAATCTAACCTTTTTTAAATATCGATCGAAAAAGACACCCAACTAGCATTCTACAACAAGGATGTAACTGCCAAATAATACACACAAGTTCACATCTTTGTGTGTCTTTGTCAGATTTAATTATTTCACAGAATATGTTAAACATCAATTAAGATCTTTTATTGCACAAATTAAACGCATATGTTGTTGTTTTGGTTCCAATATGAATTCTTACATTTGACGGTGACCACTGCCATTACCTCTATACACATCTGGGGAGAATGATTGCTCCCCTCCAGTTCGTGCCCCACTTGTCTTTGAAGTCATTCTAGGCAGACACTAAAAATATGTTATTTAATGACCATGTTAGGTATAATAATGTAGTGACTCCTCGAAGCTAAACTACAAGGGGAGGAACTGAGTTTAATTACAAGCAAAACAAATATAGGTTAGTTTCAACTAATACATACAGAAGGAAGAACTGGAGAAGATCAGACACATTATTGCTGCCAGGTAATAATAGTTTTACCTTTTTATATATGATATTGTTTTACAACATAAAGATAAATTTAAAAACAATGATAAATGTCTGTGGATCGAGGTAAACGCTAAAAAAAACTTAGCTTTAAAAAATTACAAATTTCTGTGTCAGAATATTTTAATATCCAAATTTAACATGTCGTATTAACTTGCAATCTAAGTTTTTTATCATAAGTTTGAATGAGATTTAGTATTTTTTCTCTTAATTCCATTAATAGTTATCTAAACATATCTGTGCTAACCTGCTTAAACACGTACATAATCAGTATAAAGAACGTACAAGAGAAAGAAACCTAAAATTAACATCAGAACAACACCGGGTTATTAACACAAGAAACACAAGTAATAATTACATAGCATTCAAACCAAACATCCGCATTCTTGTTTGTCAGATTTAACTGTCACTAAGTTCAAAGAGAGCTACCCAAATAGATCAGAGCTAAACATTAACCTAATTATTAATGTATCTAACTTAATATACCGGTATAACTAGAAGAACGCAATGCCATACGTTGTAATGATCAGAGTGCATTGATTTATCAGTTAGTTAATCTCGGTTATCAGTATTTCGGCAGTAATCCCAATAATATCTCAAGAGCTCTTGAGATATTTCGAACTCGATTTCGATGACGAGGAACCCACTTTGAGACTAATAATGGCTGGAGACGGCTTGAATGGGTAATGAAGCAAAACTTTAACATAACAGCAAGTGTGCAACGTTTCGACAAGGTTTTGTCATCATCAGGTACAGCCATTATTACTCTTGAGATATTTCGAACTCGATTTCGATGACGAGGAACCCACTTTGAGACTAATAATGGCTGGAGACGGCTTGAATGGGTAATGAAGCAAAACTTTAACATAACAGCAAGTGTGCAACGTTTCGACAAGGTTTTGTCATCATCAGGTACAGCCATTATTACTTCAGGTAGCTTAGATTTAAGTTAACCCCAAATTCTTTTACTAAACTAACAGTGCAAAAGTGATCTTCATAATAAGAAAATACATACAATGAATAAACGAAAAAATAAAACTGGAGTTAAAAAAGAAAGGGGCGTAACTTACAAAGCCTAAAAACTAGATGTTTGCTTCATGCGGTATTATTGATTATCTGACCCTAGAAAAACATATCATATGTTTTTTACCAAACTTCACATATTCATCTTCTACCAATGACAGCCTAACAACTCCGACAATACAACTTCATATATAACTTAACATTTGAGATAAATGACACATGTTGCTATTCAGTTATATTCTTTAACTTGTTTGTTTCTAATTAAGCACAAAGCTGTACAATGGGCTATCTATGCTCTGCCCACCACGGGTATCGAAACCCGGTTTCTAGCGTTGTAAGTCCGCAGACATACCGCTGTGCCACTGGGGGGGGGGATTTCCTTAACTTGATACCATGCTTTTTTTTTATTTGTAAGTACCCGAATGTTGGTTATACCTCAAATAATGAGGTAATATCTTTTGAATATCTCCGTGAATCAAGAGAAGTAAGGTTGAAAGTAGACCTTCAATACAAAGTAATTTATCCACTTGGTTGTATGGTACTAAACATCTTTAAACGTTATGTTCTTGTTTTACGCCACATTTTTAATCTAGTAACCTACAGAGTGTCCATAAATGATTGTGCTACTTTCTTAATTGAACAGAATAGGAACCACACGAGATAAACAGTTGCAGTTTGCGGCATGTCGGAGACTAATGTCTCAAGTTATTTTTTTTAAAAACTAATTTGATGAGGGAATGTGAGAAACATTGTCTATAAGACTAAGGCACCGGGTACGGCCACGTTGCGTACCTACCTGAATAACTAACGCAATTGCAATGATTACACGAGAGACGCTGTCACGTACATGGGCACAAATCAGTTATCACCTGGACATCGTTAGATCCCCGAACGGCACCCATGTCGAGACGTACTAACGGCGCCACTGGCTATAGACAAATCTGAGATGTTAGCCGCCGTTATGCCGCAAATCGCCGTTGTATATTTTATGTAGTTTTCATTCTATTCAATTAATAAAGCGATTCGACAATTTATGCATACTCTATATCTCACAGTAATATAACCATATATTTATATTAGCATATTGTCAATCATGGTGTATGCAGCGAAGATAAATAATGGGAGGATTATGGAATAAATGGGTGGAAAAAGTAAAAAATATATATAAATCAAAGGCAGCAGCTAAAAGAAAATTACCCCAACAGCTTTAAAGGAACGATTGATACAGTAATTGCTAGTGAAACAGTACTTCACAACGTATTATGCATATGAAATAAAAAGAGTCACGTAAGCCACAGAAAATAACCCTTACTTTTCAGGTGTTTTTGTGTGTGTGTGTGTTTCAGTACTATATCAAGTGTTTACTAAATTTTTAGTTTTTCTTTTTTCTGTTCGTTAAAACGGTACTGAACATAATCGAAATTATTCATGGTGACGAGAAACCCACTTGAAGTAAAGATATTGTACAGATATTAAAAACTTATATTTAAAACACAAAACGAAATGGCCCGGCATGGCCAGGTGGTTAGGGCACTCGAGTCGCAATCTGTGGGTCGCGGGTTCGAATCCCCGTCACACCAAGC
>NW_013665717.1:404309-412134 GCF_000517525.1 Limulus polyphemus
ATATATATATATATACATATACATATAATTGTAAATTTCCATAGAATTCTCGGTTACGCTTATTATCTACAACGTAAACGGTGTACATGTAATTGTGGAAAAACCTTTAATCAAGGTACGCATTCAAAACTATTACAGACTAAAACATTAAAATTGTTTTATTAAACTAAACGTTCTGATAACAATACAGCCAGACGGACGAAAAAAACAGCCATAAATATATATATATATGTGTAACTGATTGTGTGCTGCTTTTAAATGAATCTTATTATTTCATTTTAACCCCATAAGAGTTTGGTTTGGTTTGTTTGGAATTTCGCTCAAAGCTACACGGGGGCTATCTGCGCTAGCAGTCCCTAATTTAGTAGTGAAAGACTAGAGGGAAGGCAGCTAGTATCACCACCCACCATCTATTCTTGGACTACTCTTTTACCAACGAATAGTAGGATTGACCGTCACATTATAGCGCCCCCACGCCTGTAAAGGCGAGCATGTTTGGTGAAACGGGGATTCGAACCCGCGACCCTCAGATTGCGAGTCGAGCGCCCTAACCACCTAGCTATAACAGAACCAAACAGCTTATCAGTGTGTAATTTCATTCAGTTACAGTTACGATAAAAACAGGCGCTCGAGTGTTCGTTAGCACTAAATATCAGACAAAAACAGTCACATATCTAGAATGAAGGGGGCGTCTTGCTTTCAAATTCATCGCGTGTTTATACAGGCTTATTTTAGATATATGATTTGAAAAAAAAAATCACCGTTATTCATTCAATTTTCCTAAAGAATAATAGAAAATATGATACACAAACTATTAATAAAATTGTGTCTGTCTGTTGTTGTTGTTTATAAAGATTTTATTTGAAAATATCAGAATATTTACACACTGTATGCGTTGTTTGCCATAAAAAGTGCAATTTAGAATAACACAAATATTTCTTATCAGGTTCTCCTCATGCATTATTAAGGTGACCTTCGAAGAGTATTTAATATTTGATTATTATACCAACGGTAGACACGTAACTGAAGTTACGATGTTATATATATATTGTACTTATATATAATTATATACATACACACTGTAAAAGTATTTATTCATATATATTTTTAGAGCCAAACATATTGGACTGTCTGCTGTGTTTACTCCGGGGAATCAAGCCCCGGATTTTAGTGTTGGTATTTCCAGCTGTCCCACCAGGTCGACTGTAAAAGTAGTATGTGCTAAAAGTTTCAAATGTGGAGAAAGCTCGTGTTAGGGTATTTCAGAAAATGTATAAAGCTTTCAAAATGAAAAAATATTTTCTAACTGCGATAGCAATATATATACTCGTAAGGCAAACAGCTTGTCTTGTGACCTCTAAGTCTGATTATTATCCGTTAGCAATTCCATTATCAACCGTTTCTGCCAATTAACCGAGCGTGATATTCAAAGTACTCACTTGAATAAGTTTGACCTCGATTGAAAAAAGGTACGTTTATTTTGAGTCACAGGACTATAATTGTTTAAAAGAGATTTTAGGTGTGGTTAGTAATGATTCATTTTAGATAAAGTAAATAGGTTTATTCACCTGAAGGCATTGGGAGTCGGCGTTTCGAAACGTCGTCTCCAGACTATCGTAGTTAAATATCCAAAGGTGAGTTTAGTTGAGTTCAATACTAGGTGATAACCCAGGGTTGAGTTGACAGACGCTGACATTTCATGTGGAAATCAGCTGCCTCGTGCCTCACGGGAGGTAAAAGAGAGAGTTTCTATACTGAGGTTTACGTGTGACCTTCTGACTGTATGCTGTCCTACTAATTCTTTCGTTTTTCCTAGACACATCATATGGTACTTTGTTTTCGACAACGACTTTCTATGATTGTCGTTTTCGCCTTACTTATTTAGAAAAGGTATATATATACCCTGCCAAATAAAGTTGTGCTAGATATGATAACGAGGTTTCACCGTGGGTTTGTCATCTTCCTGGTTTAGTGTTACTCCTGCATGACATGGCACATACATCTTGGTGATGGTCTTGCTTTGCTTTGTCTTTTGTCATCCATCTAGGGACCAACAACTATGAATTTTATGCAGTACTGCCTGTGAGTCAGTTTCAAATATTATATTGGTGACTTAATAACAAACAACAACCAGAACCTACACTATATAAAATTGCGATGCTATATGTAATTAGCACAGGCTATATTCCGCGCAATTCTTGCCTCTTCTGCTCGGGGTCTGGTTTGTTGCCCTCATCAATACAAAGAAGAGAGTGCCTTACGGCTTCCAGCTTCATCCTTCTGCTGCTTGAAGGAAGCTTGAATGTTCCATCCTTATGCAGAATGTTGTTACTCTGAGAATGTCCAACCAGCTCGCTCTCTCTAGCTTTTGAGTAAAAACCACATGTGGTTATAATTACAGGTGACTGACCACCAAGATCTTTAAATAGGTGCTGAAAAATGTTTTCAGCTTAACTCTCTGTCCAATTTCAGACCTTTTTTCTAAGCTCATTTCCACAGATTCTAGAGGTACCAGTTGTTTATTACACATAGGGTAACCTGAGATCTGGTGGTGACGAATCATCTCATTGCTAGCTTTACAACATCTGCCCCCCCCCCGCATAACTGTCTACTCAGACATGTTTCAGGCAATCCCTTGTTCATTTTGTGTCAGTAAAGCATTGTGGAGCTGGAATGTCCCAGTTAAAAGGAATAGTGGATCGATGAAGGAATTCATGATCTCTACCCATCAAAGCCTTAATGAAGACTTTTGGTTGTAAGTGTTTTTGGTGTTCTGTGATGCTTGTGAGGTGCCATAGTGATTTGATTGAAGTTGTTGAAGCACATCCTCTGACCAGTTTTCAATGGGTGTCTTGTATTTTTTCAATCTTATCTAGCTATGTAGCACCCATACAGATTAACGTTATGACATAATTCAGTAGAAAGAAGACAATATTTTAGTAGAGCATAAGCAGGCAACTTTCTTTGGTTGTATTTCGTTCTCAACTTTCAGTGTATTGATGTCGTTGCAAGCCTTAGTTATTGTGTTAAAATGAGTTGTCTATCAAAAGTTATCTCCTTGTACTCCGTTGTTTCTTTCTAAGAGATAGTAGTACCCACAAAGGATGGTGATGGTTTTCCCTCATCAGTATGTCAGTTATTGAGACTGCAGAACATACCTATAGTTTTGGTGCTACTGATGACCACTCCTGTATCATTGCACCATATGCTCACTCTGTTAATGGATGGTTGAATCAAGCTTTAAATTTCAGCTTTGTTGATACTCAACACTAACTTCAGCAGGTTAGCTTCTGTAAACTTCATAAAGGTGGAGATTCTTATAGCATTCAGAACTAGAGCTCCATATTTAGATATGTTTATAGTTCTGTATATCTCATCCAAGTTAAAGATGACTTCCATATCCACACTTAGTTGCATCTTACATAGGAATTGTTGTGACTTGAACCTCTCTTGCATGTCGTCATAGTCATGTTGGTTAACGTATCAGCACATGAAGGTCTTATTTTAGTCTTCATCCATATGTAGTGGGTACCATCGTCATTATAACTGACTGACATTAGCATGTTTTCGGTTCTTGTGCAATTCCATAAATATTGTGAAACCATCGTTCCACGTAATCTGCATTAGAAGCTGATTGCTTGTAGGGAGCAATTATTGCCTCTTCTTCTTGGAATGGGCCATACCTCATTTGCATGAACCCAGTCTGAGCTTGTTTGTGTGCTTTATAATTTTTTTTATATCACTATTCCACCAACATCTGATATTTTTTGTAGAAGTGTTCATTTAACTTTGCTCGATGGTGAAGTGATACTTGATGATACGAACCAGAAAGTTTGACATCCTTGTATAGGTATCTAAATTGTTTTATACCACTTTTTCTTCCAGTGTCCATGCACATCTCAGACATCAGGTGATTACTGCATGCATAATACTGCCATATTCCAGTTATAGAAGACAATGACGAAAATGTTTAGAAAAACAAAGTCCATACAGGAGTTTCTGTCAATTTGATGTTCAGTGATTTTTCTTGTTTCACCTGATTTTAACAGTGTAAGGTTAGTGGCTATACTATAAAGGGTAGAATGTAACCTTCGTCATTAGTGTTTTTTACCTGTAACCCAAGTGGGGTATTTGGCATGAAGTATTTTAACGCTAGATACATATGTGCTATGTTACTTTTCATGTACACATTGGTGGTTTAGATGTGTGAGTGGGTAACTTCGGGTGTGCTATCTGGAGGGTTTGTAGCTTCCAGTGGTCATTGTTCCACTTAGAGCTATCATAATGTTCGTAGATGATGATGCTGTTTTTCAAACTGAATTGGACATCCCAGCCTCTATATTAGCAGGTAGTATAAGGTTAAAGCTATTGAAAATCTCTTGAAAGAGTATGACTTAACAAAATTCAGAGAGCTTCTCAAGGCAGCGCTTCCTTCCCCTGATTACCCTGACATTGCAGTAACCTATCATAATAGGAGATTGTAAGGGTATAAAGATCTTTTTATGCATGCATCTTTACCTCATCAATGTTTAGGCCTTGGTTTACCTGTTCTTCTCCTCTTGTTGAATACAGAAAGTTTTTTGCTCCCATAGGCTTTAATTGTAATTAAAGCTAAACTAAATCTATAACAAAAACTTAGAGGCATTGTACTAAGCCTGTGAATGAAAATATGGTAACACTGTAAGTTGGAAAACAAATTATTAACACTGTACTTGAAACTAAACATTGTAACTTGTACCAAACCTACATAGCTGGTAACAATTCACTGTACATAGACTAACTACATAGTACAATGCACTTATGCTTACAACTTAGCAGTTGATAACAGTGTAATTAAACTATATCTAATCATATGGTAACTTAGTGTTAATTATTAGAGATAAAAAAGGAAGAACAATTTCCCACAACAACTTATAGACCATTATAATTATTAAATGTTTTACGAATTAGAGGAATTTAGCACCATCCACAGGCTCTCCTCCCTCCAGTATTTGAGTCTCGTGGCAGCATATTATCAGTGTGTAGTCGAGGTTACGTAGTTTTAGCCCTAATCCCGAACAACCGAACACAGAAAAGCGACCAGTAGGCAACAATCATGCTACTTGCTTGGTTATTATTGTACATCTTATTTGAATATCATTGTGTATTTTATTTTTGATATTTCAATACGAAGTATCCAATGAAAATTGAATGACTGAATACTATTACTTCAATTATTATTTTACATTTGAGGAGTTCGGCATTGGCTCTCCTTTCTCCGACAGTCTCCTCGCATTTTTTAAAATAATGTTAAATCAATAGATTTAAATAGATACCCCAGTGAGCCAGCTGTAAGTTTACGGACTTGCAACGCTAAAATCCGGGATTCGATTCTTCACACTACATACAGCAGATAACTCAATGCCTTCCTAATTCTCAAGCTATGTTACACATTAAAATTGTATATTATATTATACACTAAGTGTGTATGAAGTGATATATATATATGTTATACATTAATGTTATAACAACAACATAATAATAATAAAATATAGGTTATACATTATTGTTATAAGAACATGATAGTAATAATAATAAAATATATGTTATACATTAATGTTATAAGAACATGATAATAATAATAAAATATATGTTATACATTAATGTTATAACAACATGATAATGATAATAAAATATAGGTTATACATTAATGTTATAATAACATGATAATAATAATAAGATATATGTTATATATACATTTTAAAGTTGATCAAAGTCCAGTAGGTGTATCTGAAAGTAACTAACGTTTAGAATAGCTAAAATACAAACATTGAAGTATGTATCTGCATTGCTAGGCCTAATGTTGCCACTTTAAACTTAATGTACCTACAATGATAATAAGATTGGAAGCCTGAAAGTATGTTTGTTTGTTTGTTGAATTTCGCGCAAAGCTGCTCGAAGACTATATCCGCTAGCCGTCTCTAATTTCGAAGTGATAGACTATAAAAAAAGGCAATTAATCAACATTATCAACCACTAACTCTTGAGTTACTCCTTTACCAACGAATAGTGTGATTGACTGCCACTTCATAACGCCCCCACGACAGAAAGGACGAGTATGTTCAGTGAACGTATTTGAACCCGCAACCCTCAGTTTGTGCGTCAAATATCTGATTTTTAGCAATGTAAGCCTTCAGACTTACCGTTGGGTGAATCGGGGGGGGTGGTGGTTAATCAACTGTCTAAATAACCTGATGAAGACGACAAGTTTTTATGTTGAAATTTGTATCTGTATAACTTTGTTTTCCAGGACTGATATCAGGAGTTCCTCTTATGCGACCTTAAGGAGGCACTCGTTGAATATTTGACATTCGATCAGTAGTTACTATAAAAATATTTTGTCTTTAAAAGAAGTTATTCACTATACTGTTTTTAAATATCGTTTCAGTAGTTCTTTAAAATATTCACATATTCATCTTGAAACATTTGAGATTTGATTCTCTTTTAATAATAAGAAAAGCAACACTCTTACGAGATTTGTTTTTCCTAAAACAATGTTTGTGTATGTGTTTAGCACCTTGGGTGTGATTTTGAATATCTGAGTGTTATTTTTATTTTGAGTAATATAGATCCAATAATTTAGGGACGAAAATACATAACTGTATGATTTTTTCGTGATTCACGATAATTAGTGTTATGGTTTAATTACAGTTTGGAATGTTGCAAATACGCTTATATGCAAACATTGCACCAAAAACAAAATAAATATATACTTAATATACATAAATAATTTGAATTCCTGAAATTCAGTAGTATTTACGTCCCTCTATCTGAATTTGCGTCCCTCAATGTGTTTCTTGAGCATTAATAAGAATACGTGTTGCACTAAACCCCCCGAAAAAGTGAAACTATATTATTTGTTTTTCATAACTGGCTAAAAGAGACTAAATATGTACAATTTATTTGCACTGTTTGAGACCGTTACGATTGTGAAATTATAAGTTTGGTTTGATATTATGACCTGTAGAAAACAGGTATAACAAACTACTTAGCTGCGCACGTTTTGTACCCTATAGTAATCTCGTTTGTTTGTTTTATAGCAAAGCCACGTCGGACTATCTGCTGTTTACACCGCGGGAAATCTAACGCCGGAGTTTAGCATTGTAAATCCTTAGACTCACCGATGTTCCACCAGGGGACCTATCACAGTGTTTGTTATTATCTTAATGCTGTTACTACGTTGACTTGGGAAGTTTTGATGACGTATATGAAGTAACTGTAACTGCATAATCCTCCGTAAAGGCGATTAATAATCGCTTGTTTATGATTTTTACGTTTATTTTATCTTTGATTATTTCTTTGTTGGATGTGCATTACAAAAATACATAAACATTAAGGTTCGTTTACTTGCAAACTGTATGGATCTTAGAGGCTAACGAATGGTATTTTTGGTTTTGCAAGTAATGACCTACTCTATATTATTATTATTTTCATTGTTATTAATTTCGCACTTATGAAGACTATTTTGCGTTGTTAACTTTGTATGTGGGTTTAGGCCTAATTTAAATGTCATTAGCTGGCAGAACATCATTAGATAGAACCCACTAATAGCGAAAGCACTTAACTGATGATTCAATGAATTCTGTTCATTATGAGTTCCAGTTCTCTTTTTTTTTTATTTAACTTATCACATTATGTGCTTCTGTTTTTAGTTTGTTTTATAAAAATATGTTCATTAACTTATAAGTTATTTGTTAGCTCTTATCTATAGAATTAGCTCAGAAGTGTATATGGAAAAAATATTAGTTTCTTTTTCTTTAGTATTAAAATATCAAGGAAATTCTAC
>NW_013665717.1:413134-418190 GCF_000517525.1 Limulus polyphemus
CATTTCAAAATTGTTCTAAAAATGTAGCGTGATAGACTATAGTTTGTTTGTCTTCTTTATGGCAAAGTTATTAAGACTCTCTTCGGACGTTCGTAATTTTAAGCTCGACCAAAAGGAGGGTAACTGGCCGGTAGCACCCACCGTCAACGAGTAGAAGTATTGATCATCGCATTATAACCCCCCCCCCTCCACGAGTAAAAGGCCATGTCAGACCAAAGATATAGTTTTGTTTATTTTCATTAAAACTTTATAGATTGGTGAATGTGTACTTCAGAATATTCTAATGAGTTAGCCAATTATTTTGAAAACACGTTGCTAGAGGAAATTTGAATTTTATAAGACTGACTCATCCTTTCAAATTTTACTACACCCAGCGAATTTTATCTTTCTCTTACTTACACAGTGAGTTAACAGAGCGAGAAAGGTGGAGTATAACAGGGATTACATGCGCATGTTAAACACATAGTGCTTTGATTCTAAATTGACTCTTAAGTAAATCTAAGATAAGACATTATTCGATACTAGGTGTTTCATTCGTATACAAAGAGATGAAACAAGTATTATTTTTTCTGAAACAATAAACTACGTACAAAGTTCCCCTTGTTTTCTTACACGCTTTCAAATATCATAATATGTTGTCTTTCTCTTAAACAAAGGTAACCATCTTGTAACAAAATAACACCACTAATTAGCGTCCTTTAAAGGCGGGCACAGACATTATGACACAAATACCTTTGCATTAATGTCAGTGAACTCCAGAGGAGTAGAGATATGCAACCCATATATAGATGTTTGTTATAACGCAACGTTAATATGTATTAAACAAAATGAGCCAATTTTGTTTGAAGTGAACAGCATTGTACAATTTCTTTTGACAAAATATTGAAAAACAATGAATAATGTAACATCATTTGAAACGATGTAGAAAAGAAATGTATTTGGTGTTTTTGTGCAATTTGTGAAAGATTAAAGGAATTTCGTTTGGACCTGTCACGTGTTCTGACTTTTCACTCATTTATTTAGTCCAAGCTGTAATTGCTCAATTAAAAAATGGTGAAAACAGATAACTTTTTAGTTTTGATTACACGTAATCAGAATGGATATATATGAGCAAAATTGTGTCAATATTTGTACTATATGTATGATAACAGCTTAAACTTTTCAATTTAGGAATGAAGAAGTTTATATACCTAAAGAGATGGTTTCTAAGGGGGTCAAAGATGCAAATTTGTAATATTTTTACTTTATTTTCAACATTTATATTTCTCAGCATTTACTCAACTTTCTGGCCATTGTCTTAATGCAGGTTTAATTTTGAAGAGTATAGAGTTAAAAAATTGAAAATGGATAGATTCTGTAAATTAACTTATTTTGTTTTGAATTTCGTGCAAAGCTACACGAGGGCTATCTGCGCTAGCCGTCCCCAATTTAACAGTGAAAGACTAGAGAGAAGTCAGCTAGTCATCACAACCCACCCACAACTTTTGGGCTACTCTTTTAGCAACGAATAGTGGGATTGACCGTCACATTATGACGCCCCTACAGCTGAAACGGCGAGCATATTTCGTGGGACATCGATTCGAACCGCGACCCTCAGATTGCGAGTCAAGCACCCTAGCCACCGAACCATGCTGGGCCCCTTTTTGTTGTTATTGAGCACAAAACTACACAATCTGTTCTCTGCCAAAGGTGGGTATCGAAATCAGATTGAGCCACCGGTGGGCGTTTCATATAGTACAGTAACTGTTGTTGTAACATGTGTTTTATTTATGAATATGTAAGAAAAACTACAGACTGTTTTTTTTATATTTCAATATTGTCGTCTTTTTTTATAAGTGCTTTGTCTGAATCCGTTGGCATCAGTACAACTTAACTGTATAAGTCCATGTTCAAAGAATTAAAAAGTTATAGATTTACTAAGAACTAAAACTTACATTTGTTTATCATAAACATATTGGTAGAATTGGTAAAGATTATTTATATAATCTGATCTTGATTGAAACAGATACATGTTTGTTGAGGGTTTGAAATGACAGCAAGTAATTTTCCGTTTTGTGTCACAAAAGACGTTTGTCTCCTTTGTTGATCTCCTTTCTGAGGTAAACAGGTTTTCTGAGAAAAAAAATAATAAATGAATCTACCTGTTTTAATTGTTTGTTCTCGAGCTAAAATAACGGATATTCTTAGAAGCAAAAGGCATTTTTCAAATATTTTCTAATATTTCCCTTTATGTTTCTGTTGTTGTTTTACTTTGTTTTTGTTTAATCGATGATATAAAAAATAACAAACGCTTTAGCGTGTTTTTCCGCACTTTCTGTTTTTTACATTTCAAACCAGGGATACATATTTCTTTGAAAAGAAAAGAAATTAAAAACGGCTAATAATTAATTAAATAGATAGAAATTCGAATAAAACATCTTAGTCAATGAATTATGATAATTTTGAGCTAATTGTGGCACATATTTGGTGATTTGACTATAGAAAAGGTATTTTGGTTTGGTTAAAATGTAAATTCCTAATACAGATATTCTTATTGAAATTCTTCAATTTGTTGACTAAATATTAAGTGTGCCTTCACTGAGCTATCAGACAGTCTTGCATCATTTTCTTTCTTTTCTTTTTGCATAGTTGTGAAATTTCTTTGCCTTAAACCTAAACTGAAGATTACGTTTAAAAATTCAATCTGGCATCATGTGTGTACTCAAAGATTTTAATTCTTATAGACTATATAATAATAAAAGTTTTTGTTATAAAACCAAATAAAACTGGTCGCTAACATTGAAGCTAGAAATAGGTATGATAAAATTTGTTCTGGATGAACAAGCGTCTTAATTAGTTATTTTGAAAGTTATTCTTGAAATGAAGTAATAAATTGTTTTAAAAAAGATATATTTGATACTATTTCGACTAGAAACCACATTTTACTCATTACCCATACTATTGTGCACTGAGCCTATCGCGTATATATTCTATAAATGAGAAAGTTAAAAATGTATATAATAATGTGAAATACAAATATAATACTTCTTGTAACACCTTTTATGAAACGTTTTTGAAATTTGTTACTTGACTTGGCATTTCGGTTAGGTGTTTTCTTATTATTTCTATTAAGCTGTTATGTCCACGCTTGAACTTAATTTAATTTGAAACATGTGTTACTGATTAATTTGACTGTAAATGGCAAGATAACATATATAAATGGAATCTTAGAGTATTTTTCAATCTGATAAGTGGCCTTCTTTCAAAACTACACGTTAAAAAATAATAGAGGCATCAACTGACCTAACAGAAGAAAAACTCATTGTCCACGTATGCATAGCATGTTCAACTTCACAGAAATCGACAATCTTTTAAATCTGATTCGTGGCATTCTTTCAAAACTACACATTAAAAAATATTAGAGGCTATAATTTCAAGGCATCAACTGACCTAAAAGAAGAAAAACTCATTGTCCACGTCTGCATAGCATGTTCAACTTCACAGAAATCGACAATCTTTTAAATCTGATTCGTGGCCTTCTTTCAAAACTACACATTAAAAAATATTAGAGGCTATAATTTCAAGGCATCAACTGACCTAAAAGAAGAAAAACTCATTGTCCACGTCTGCATAGCATGTTCAACTTCACAGAAATCGACAATCTGATACATGCCTTCTTTCAGTATATTATAAACTTTGATTTTTGATTTGGCATAAATGGTAAAATTAATGCCACTTTCATGATTAGTAAAAAATTGCAATAATGAATATTTACATTGCATATTACTTATTCTTTATATTCTTGTACTTTTAATAATCTAAGATAAAAAATTATTATCCTCTCCTGAAAATGTATATTAATTTATGTATATTTTCGAATGAGAGAATATTTGTTTTTGAGTTATTTGTGAAATAAGTTAGAAAAAGGATTATTCTTTATTATAACATTATACGTTGATAAAGGTATTATACACTTCTATATAAGATATTAATATCATAAGCAATGGAATTATTAATATGTCAGCACAGTCTCAAATCCAAGCGACGGAGTGTGTCTGAGTTGTGATCTTAAACTTCTCAGCAAATAATATATTTGAAATATTCGAAATAATTGATAATACACATAAAATAGTCACAAATAACGAATAATTGCAAGTGAACGGTCAGTTTCTCATTAGTACAATACTTTATTACAGATAATACAAAATAACAGTTTATAAGTGATACAATACACTAGTATTATGTATTTACTTATAAAACAGAGCAGTACACCTTGTTTTCATGGTACCATAAGTTTACCGAAAATAACTGTGAAATATGTTCCAATTGCCATGCATTACTTCCCACAAATCAGCCAACTTATGTGGTTGCTGTTTGACTTTCTCAGTTTCCATAAAGTCCGTATATCATAATAATATTCTTATCCGGACTTTACACGGGTAAAACGATAAATGAGCGTTCTACCGGCCTTCTTTACTTGCAGGTGAATCCCTCTATAATTGGTCTTGTTTATGTACCTGTCAACAGCAAGAGTACCATCAGCTCCTTTATCTGAGATACAGCCCACACGTATATTACTTTCCCAGTATGCTTTACGCCAAAGTTGTACATTTGCTGTGATACAACCATCAAACTTTGATATTCTCAAGTACACTTTTTTCTCTTAAAGTAATCAAGTAGGCTCTACATATTAACAAGAGGCTCGATCAGGAAATGTATCACAGAGAGAACTTGAATTTTCAGATTTCACCTGAGCTGTAAAAGAAAGGTAGCAGAAACAATGTGTTACTTGGTGAAACCATTATTGTTCTGTACATAAAAACAATAACAAATCGTGTATTTACAATCTGAGGGTCGCGGGTTCGAATCTCCGTTCCACCAAACATTTTCGCCCTTTCAGCCGTGAGGGCGTTATAATCTGACGGTCAATCCCACTATTCGTTGTTAAAAGAGTAGCCCAAGAGTTGGGGGGTAGGTGGTGATGACTAGCTGCCTCCCCTCTACTCTTTCACTGCTAAATTAAGGACGGATAGCGCTTATAGCCCTCATGTAGCTTTGCACGAAATTCAAAACAAAA
>NW_013665717.1:418422-428275 GCF_000517525.1 Limulus polyphemus
AAATGCTGAGAAATATAAATGTTGAAAATAAAGTAAAACTTTTAAAAAAATCGCATCTTTGGTCCACTGAGCCTCTTTTTCAAGCTTGTGTTTTCCAAGTGTCAAAGGTTTGTTCTGAAAAGAGACTTCCCAAGGACGCTGCTTATACAGTATAACATGATAAACTTGATAAAAATGTATGCATTTATTACAACCCAACTTACTGGCAGCCTCAAGTTCCAGTAAATTCCAGTAAGATATTATATACAATAATAATATTAAGTGTATTTTTTCTTCGAAGTTTTTGTTTTTCGCTTTTTTTGAATTCCTAATTAAGACAACCGACACTTTGTGGCACTTCTCCAAAAATCATCTATGCCTCAATCGCCTCTTGTCTTGTCAAAGGAAATGACACAACATCCTGTCCTAATTTTCACAAATATAAAACTCGTAAAGTACACAAAGTTACCACTTTTTTGTTCATTTACAATTATTTTCATTAAAAATAAACATATAACGTAGATGCAAAATGAGAATTCAAGCGTTTTAAACATTACGTTTTGACGACTAAGTTTACACGTTTCTGTATAGACATGAAGTATTCTTTTAAAAAGCGTTAAAGAGAAAGATGTAATTAATATAGTAACGTCGAATACAGTTTGAAGAAAAACTGTACATAAATAGTTTATTTCCTATACCAGTAGGCCAGGTGGTTATGGCGCTCGACTCGTAATCTGAAGGTCGCTCACTCTTTCAGCCGTGGGGGCGTTATAATGTGACGGTCAATCCCACTATTCGTTGGTAAAAGAGTAGCCCAAGAGTTGGCGGTGGGTGGTGATGACTAGCTGCCTTCCCTCTAGTCTTTCACTGCTAAATTAGGGACGGCTAGCACAGATAGCCCTCGTGTAGCTTTGCGCGAAATTCAAAATCAAACAAACTTATACCAGTAGGGGTCAGTTTAACTTCTTTATTCCCCAAAGTGCTACCACTGGATTTTATAAGAAAACTTTGGAGTAATTTCCATAATAATTTAATTATATACTTCGATAACAGTATTCTTAAGTACAATCAATACATCGATACACAGTTTGTTGCACATTTGCCTTTACCTTGGGCTTTATGGCTAGACTTACATGACCATTCAGGCTAAAGAACACGTTTTATATCTACAGCTGGTATCTTCAATAAAAGTAAAGAAATAAAACAGACACGTAGTCAGTTATGCTGGCACTTCTCTACTCAGATGTAGAACAAATGAGTGATCAAATATTTTGAGCAGCAACGTCGTTTTAATCTATAAATTTAATTAATGTAGATGTAATTTATCTTCTGAGTCTTTGTTTTTTGTATTTAAAATAACTATTGGCGAAACTAACATCTGCAATGATGAAATCCACATCGTTAATGTCATCTAAATATCATCATTGTGTCCATTGGAAGAAACATTGGCAACTCTTCAAAATTAAGATGATTGCAGGTTTACTACAACAGAAAACAAAACAAAACAACTCAAACATTGTAAACAACAAAGTCGAAAATTTAAGAATCCTTGGAATTTGATCAAGCATTTTGAGTGTAATGTATAAATATTATCTAGGATGATACAGAAATTTATTCGGCAGAAAAGTTCCCGCTTTTGTAATTTGATTGATAGGTATTTCTTTCATACACACAAAAACAAATTAAGACATTTCTAACCACTTCTAACTTTAACTTCATACAATTTGTAGATTTTTACAATATAACATGCTGTAACTGTATACAATGTAGTACATAGTATATTACAGTATTGTTGATTCAGTTAAAAGTTAATAAAATTCCAAACCTCTGTGACTAAAGTGTTTTTATTACAATAATTGACATTACAAACGAGCATATTGCGGTTAAGATCCACTTATATTCCCTGGAATAACTCAACGTTTTATATATTTTGATCATTTCTGACAGTTGATATTTTTGATACTCTACAATGTGGCTCAAAAGAAATGGAACTCTAATATAAAATGTTTTTCTTAATCTGTACATAAACGATGTCAGTATTCATACGATGAAATAAATAAACCTTTTTCATTTTCAGTTGCACGTATTTAACAGCGTGTTATTTGGATTAAGATTGCAATAATGAAACACAATTCTGTTAAAGATGCTCTAGCTTCTTATTAATCTTGGACTACCTTGTAATTATCAATTAATAATTATTCTATTCTTTGTATGGAATATATAACTTTAAATTGCAAAAACTGAGGTGAAAGAACCCATAGAATGTGATAGCGTACAACACCCAAAACTAAACTTGATACCCCCATAAGATAACTTGTGCGTACAGTGCATAAAATAAGCTTAGGTTACAACAATCGTAAAAAAAGAAAAAAAAACTTGGGTTGGAGCAGCCATAAAAGAAATGTTGGGTTGAAGTAACCACATAAAGCAAATTCAAGCAGGCTAAAGTAACCATATAAGAAAGTTGGGTTGAAATAACCATAAAACAACAACATGTATTAAAACAGCCACACGAAAAATTGGGTTGAAAAAGCCGTAAAGGCAACCTGTATTGAAATAGTCACTAAATAAACTTCGATTTAAGCATCTGTAAGATAAATTTCGGATAAAGCAATCATGAAAGACATTTGGATTAAATAATCACAAAATAAGATTGGATATGGAAGCAGCCATAAAATAAACGTGGGTTAAAGCAGCAATAAAAGCTATATGTGTTGAAACAACCACAAAGGAACTTGCGTTGAAGCAACCATAAATAAACGTGGGTTGAAGTAGCCATAAAAGAAAACTAAATTGAAATAATTGACGAGAATTATATGGCCTTTGTTTCGTATGAAGTATTGTTAGAGGTTTTGCTATGAATATGTGGATGATCTAAGTTGTAATTACTTTTATACATTTGCACATGTGAAACTAGTATTAACCAGCATATCATATTACGACGAATTCTAAAAAAACAAAACATGTTTCGGACATATACTTATGGATGATCTAAGTTGTAATTACTTTTATACATTTGCACATGTGAAACTAGTATTAACCAGCATATCATATTACGACGAATTCTAAAAAAAATAAACATGTTTCAGACATATACTTAACACAATGTAAAAAATCGTATAGTGAATGAAAAGTGTGTGAAATTGTTGGACTTCTGTGTTTATAGCGTCTTTGTTATGATGGTTGACATTATAAATTAACACGTTGCGATAAATTCACTGGTATAATTCGACATTCATTAAATTTTGATCATTTCGCTAGTTCATTGCATATTTTTATCAATATGTTTTTAAGTAACCTTTAGAATAGCTTCTTAACTGTGAGGAAGTTTAGAAAAGATGCATTGAAAAAACAAAAACATTACCATAGCAAATACTCAAACATCTGTCTCTCTGTCCTATATTGACCCGGCATGGCCAGGTGGTTAGGGCACTCGACTCACAACCTGAGGGTCGCGGGTTCGAATCCCCGTCACACCAAACATGCCCGCCCTTTCAGCCGTGGGAGCGTTATAATGTGACGGTCAATCCCACTATTCGTTGGTAAAAGAGTAACCCAAGAGTTGGCGGTGGGTGGTGATGACTAGTTGCCTTCCCTCTAGTCTTACACTGCTAAATTAGGGACGGCTAGCGCAGATAGCCCTAGTGTAGCTTTGCGCGAAATTCAAAACAAACAAACTGTCCTATACCATGTTAATGAAAAACACATGAATTAGACAATTCTTTAGTGACTCAATTTAATGCCTTATACTGATTTGATTCAGTAACGAATGGTAACGTAGTTCTTGAGTCTACGTCTAGCGTTATGGTTAATCATATTTTACATTGATTTGATCTACCAATTCATATAAATGTACAATAAATATTGACTTTATTTTAAATATATATATTCTGGAGCTGATATAGCATAGACTTCGTGTTTTGTTGTTGTCCTTTCGTCAATAGATTCATAGATGGCGACACAGAATTACAGTAGCGAAGATAAAGTTCAAAATTAAGTCAAAGATGCTCTGTCTGATTGAGATCTGCTAGCATTGAAGATAATTGTCATGGTCTTTGAACCAGTTTTTTTTTCAAAGTTAGTAGATTATTGTGTTACTAACTTGGAAACTCGCTTGTCTATCACGGTATCAATATAGCATTTGTAGATGGACATGGTCAGATGCAACTTTCAAGTACACATTGTCGAAGCCGTGATTTCCTTTTGCCTCTGAAATAAGCGCTTTACAACCTGTTTTCCGCTACAGTAAGACACTTTTTGTAATGTCCCTCGCTTGTTACAATTGAATTAGTCAATTCCTAATCACTGATGAAGAAATTTGTAATATTTTGGGACACAGTCTAAGGTATTTGGTGTTTTACTAGCTTTTTTCAGTTATATTTTCCCCGGATTATTAACTACAGGTTGGAAACCATATTTTACTTGATGACAAGGAGTTTAGAGCAACTCCTTCTGGAAGGATATTCAATACTTCCCCATTGAAATTCAGAGAGATCCTTATTCTTACCATTGTATTATAAGTAACTATAATATTTCTACATGTCAGTACATTTTCGTTGTTTACTACTAATGCGTGAATGTTTTTTCGCGCAAAGCTGCACAAGGTATATTTACGCATAGCTATTCCTAATAATGAACTGATAGTCTAGAGAGTAGAAAGTTATTCACTAGTACCCTCCGTCAACTCTTGGACTACTATAATCGAATGGAGGGACGTCACGCTAATAGTACACCCACTGGTCCAAAGTGTAGAGCACATTTTTGCGGAAACGGTACACAAGCCATGAATCCTTAAGGATATTCACAGACCAAGCAAGCTAACCACTAGGCCACGTTACACTCGTGCAGTATACTAAGAAAGTGTCCACTAACTCTATTTCAGCCTGTAAGTAAGATAGTGATCAGTTTTTATTCCGATATTCTAAAGTAGTCAATCAACGTACAATCACTTTATAGTCATGGGATCAATCAATTAATAACCAATAAGCCAACAGTCTATCATGGGAACAACTATCTAATATTTTTGTGATTTAAAAAGAATTATAATCACGCTATTAACCAGCTTGTAGTAACGTGATTAAGCAGTGCGTTGGCATGTAATTAACCAATCTGTAGTCATGTGATCAACCAGATTACCATCATTTGGTTAACCAGCATATGATAATGTGATTAAGCACCATATGATAAGGTAGCCTATAGCTGTGTGGTTGATTGATTATTTTAGATATTTGCGCAAAAGTACTTAGGGCTTGTCTGCGTTAGACGTCCCTAACACTGAAAACCCGCCCAAAATTATTGGACTACTCTGATCGAATAATGGGATTTGACCCTCACTTTTATAACGCGCTCGCGGCCCCAAAATGCAGAGCGTGATTTTGTAGCAACAGAAATGGAATACTAATAGCCCTCAGATTCACAGTTCAGTATGCTAACCACTAGGTCACGCTTAGCCCATACATGGTTGTGTGATCAACCTGGTTTTAATACGATATTAACCAACACATAATAAACTGACTAACCAGCCTATCATCCAGACAACTAGCTTATAACGTCATGGTTAACTAGAAAATAGTAGTGTGATCAATCAAGTTTATAACCAGATGATTAACCAGCTATAATCATCGATCCGATCAATAAAGTTACATTACTCTGACTGGCCAGCTTATGGTCATATGATTTATATAACAGTTTGATCATCAGCTAAATGTATACTAGATGCGTTATATCAGTGTTATATAGAAATAAAATATTCATGAACTTTGTATGAATATTTTCTCCTTTGCATATTTGAAAATTGTTTTTAAGTTTTCAAATATCATGATATGAAACAAACTCTGTCTTTTTAATAAACATACAAGTAAATACATATATATCGTTTCACAAGTTTCTTTACAGTGGATTAAGTAAAATCCCTGAAGGATTATTCCATCTTAGTCTTTAATTTGCTTCGAACATCACCATGCGTAAATCTAGTACCATAGAGGATTATATAATTAACACTCACAGATTGAAAAGTTGTTAATTATATAATTAACACTCACAGATTGAAAAGTTGTTAATTATATAATCAACACTCACAGATTGAAAAGTTGTTAATTATATAATTAACACTCACAGATTGAAAAGTTGTTAATTATATAATTAACACTCACAGATTGAAAAGTTGTTAATTCTGAATACAATCACGTTGTTGATCAAAAAGGAAATCCTGGTTGAAAAAAATGATGATAATAATTTTATATTTATGAAAAAAAAAATGTTTTTACTAGTTCCTGCTCCTAAAAGCAGTCTAAGGTCTCTATAAATGTATATTAAAATTCTGTATCAAAATTAAACTGATAATTTTGAAAAACTATATCGTCTTTGTGAAAAATATGGGTCTACGTTTAGATAGTGAATATTATATTTGCTAATAGTAACGTGAGAAGAGAGAATTCATACTTAATGATATCCACGTTCTCAGTCGTTATTCTTGTAGTTGCTGTTTTGATTAATATGATCAACTGATAGCATAAAGCTATTGCGTAGAGTTCTAATATTAGACCTATTTAATATTGACTGCAGATGTAGAACAATGAGTGATATAAGCTAAACGTATGAACATCAAAGCAGTCTTAAGGTCCGAGTTGAAATAAAAATTAGCAAGTTACATTAAAGCTTATTATTTTTGATGTTTCAAAACCGTTTCATTTTGTTATCAAATGAACAGACTACAAATGATAAATCATGACTTTTTTACAGTTTTGCTTTGGTTTTAATTCTATATTTACTAAAGACGTTTAAAATTCCTCGTTTCTTCTGCTGAAAACAACACCGCAAAACCTCTATACTTTTTAAACTTCAATGAAGGTCACTGACCACTCAGAAGTAGAAATACTAACGATTTTGAAAGGAATTAATTAAAACTGACTATCATTAATTGGGCTGCTCATACGTTGAACGACATTTGAAAAGGTAAATTTTAGATCTGTGAATTTGCGTGAATATTAATACTATTTTTGTGTTTTCAGCTTAGTGGCGAAACAATCTGTCCATTTCTTTTGATGTCGATTAAAATAGTACAATCTAAATAACTTTATTATTAACTATGCTAACTCCTATGCTTCTAACACTAAATGAGCATACAATATTACACAGCACTGCCGAATAGAATGTTACGTGTATTCCTTATTACCACACTTACTTGTCGTCTGCTTGTGTATATGTCTTCATGACCTCAATGTATGTATATTTTACACCGGAAATGTCTGTTACATACCCTTCCTAAAAGCGGTCCATTTTCAGTTGCATCACACTATCAAACTTCAAACAATAGTAAAATACCATTCACCACAACTTTTTATTTGCTGTGGCTGTCACATTACTTGCTCATTTGTATATTCATATGTTTTTTAATCTAACGTGTTCAGCCCACTGTAGATAGGCAGATAGATCCTCGTTCCTTTTAAATGACAAATTCTGTGCCAAATATAAAAATTGCGCTTACTTTTGTAACTGATTTAAGCAAGAAGATCACGTACTGTTAAATGATTCACACGAAACATATCACGCTGTCATACAAACATCTGCTCCCTCCAAACTCCATACTAATTATAAATAGGCGTTATTTTTCACTACATTGCACAGGGATAACAAAAATCAGCAAAACCTAATTACCTGATAACACTGCAAGATATAACCTTTGAAACAGTTAGCCCGAATAATGCATTGCACAGCAGTTAAAGCACATGTAAACATTACAGAAAACAACTAGTTGTTTACAATTATTCATTGCACAGACTAAACCGTCTGATTTTGTAGAGAGTGTCTGTCATGTTTTAAATTGTACTTAGTGTTACTTTTTACTTGCAGTTGATGTAGAAATAATTTTAATAACTTATAGTCTCCCTTACTCAATAAATGTTACACCTTCTTTGAACGATTTTCCCCAGATTTGTATGAAATATCTATGACAAGCAACGACAATTACTTCGTTTTGATACCACTGAAGCAAACAATATAGTACAAAAAAAAGTTTCATGTGGTGTTAAGATGAATGCTCCAATTTGGGCTGTTTACTATAATTACTGTTGACTGACAAGGTTTGTAAGAATACTTATTCATTGTTCATGTTCATGCATTAGCTAAGTAGGTTGTTTAATGCATAAAATATGTTGATATATATAAGCCTAGTTTGTTTTTGATGTTGATTTTTACATTTATTATTAACTTAAATAACTTATTTGTTTTCTTCGTTTATAAAATCAAGCAAAAATTACCTTCCGACAACATTTATCTGTTGGCAAAATTCTCACGTGTATAATCACTCTTCTATTTCAAAAACATATCCAACTGTATTGTCCAAAACCAAGCAAAGTGAATAGTGAAATTATAGATTTTAATAACTCGTGTAAAGTTTCCTGTTGTTTAGAAAACTCGTATTTTCCCAGCATTCCTTTCTTCACCACAACGTTTGTGAAGTTTTTTAGGTTATACGTCACATATAGAATGTCTTCATATGAACGAAAGTATGACTCATATCACCGGAATTTATTTACTTCACACAAAACACGTTTTATATTAATAAAACGTAGAGGCTTGTTACCAGAAACACGAAAGACTAGGTGGCTTGTAGTCTATTTTAAGTATGTTTAGAACCCTTGTCATCAGGGTTATAATTTGCTATCTCAACACTCGATATTTTAACGGGAATTATTTATTTCTCCTTGAGTGTTTTTTTTTTCATTTTTCAGAAGAGTGATTGTCAGTTTCCATTCAGTACTTTTTTTTTGTCAGTTCTCCTTCTTCTCACGTTCTCATTTTTTTGCGTTCTTTATAATATTATCTCTTTCTTTGTTTTACACTTAACAGTAGTAACAATACTTTAGTTTCTCGTGCTTTTCAAGAAGGCGCGAAGTGTCTAAGAATGAAATGTTTTTATTTACTGCTACATACTCCAATGTAAAGTTAAAATCTGAATAATGTCGATAGTTTGCTGAAATGTACGTTTGCATATATATATATATATATGTGTATAAATAAACAAGCATTAAGAATAGTTTATTAAGAAGCCATTGGTTAAACCTAGTTGTCACCTTAAAGTCATAAAGGATAATGCCTATGATAATACCTCCCAAATGCGTTGGGGATATCCCGTCTACCAGACAAAATCCAAACGCAAACATGGAAAATCAATTAAGGGTATGGAGTTGAACACTTACAACGTCTCAGCCTCTACTGTCTTTCACTGTCTGCAGTCAGTTGTGGGAAGGCAGTTAAGTTACTCTTAAAAGTTCTTATAATTCCTAAAGTAGAAATAAAACCGACCTAACATTTATAGTATAAGCAACTTATGTTTTATTAATTTCATTGTTGTTTTGTAGGCCTGACTTTACAATTTATTTACAATTTAATAGTATTGAAGCTATTTATTTAATTATATGTGTATATATATATATATATTTATTTAGCCTTATGGTTCACGCATTTACACATTAAGATAGATAAATAGACTCAGTTTAACTACTTCTTAATAAAATAACATAATACAGACCAGTTGAGCGTTGCATTCAGAATATATATATATATATATATCAATTTGAAAGTACAACGTCTAACTCTTACGATGCAATTTTCTGTTTGCAACACCATCGAAAGTTGGTATAAGTCCTCATAGCAAGTTCCGTATCAAATATAACCTCATTCGTTACATAGTGAATCATACTGGCACGTTATGAAATAAGTGCAACTATTTCCCTGTCATGCAACAAAGTGAAGAAACAAGCACACCCACAATGTAAAAATCATTAAATCGTTTTTTTCTTTGGTTCTCTTTACCAAAAATGGTGGTTAGGGCGCTCGACTCGTAATCTGCGGGTCGCGGGTTCGAATCCCC
>NW_013665717.1:429275-437095 GCF_000517525.1 Limulus polyphemus
GGTTGGTGGTGATGACTAGCTTCCAAACATCGCGCCCTTGGGATCTCGAGAGAGGGTGAACAGGAACATAAAATCTAATGCTATATTCAGGACCAGCGATCCCGAAATCCTACTTCTACACTTCACGATGCCTGAATGACCTTTTACACGCGTTTTAGCCCCACTTGGTAAGAGAACTGCGCCATATGAATAGTGGCATTCGAGTTCACCCGTCAAGTTTGGTCCTGCTAGCTCCAATTTACAAAAACATAACGTAAATCTATATAGAAATAGAATGTATTAATTCATCAGTCGGGTATCCTAACTGCATTAAATATCTTCTGCTGTAATCCAAACCTCATCTGAAGAGTTTCGGGTAGTTTAGGAGTTTTAAGTTAGTTCCAAATTTATATGCTAAGCTAACAATGTAAACTAATACTCATATATATATAATAAATGGAAAATGATTAGAATAAATATATTGTACATATACTGTATATTGAACATTTAAACAATACTTGTTTGTTTGTTTTGAATTTCGCGCAAAGCTACACGAGAGCTAACTGCGCTAGCCATCTCTAATTTAGCGGTGAAAGACTAGATGGAAGGAAACTAGTCATCACCACTCACCGCCGAACTCTTGGGTTACTCTTTTACTAACGAATAGTAGGTTTGACTATCACATTATAACGCCCCACGGCTGAAAAGGCGAGCATGTTTGGTGGGGCAGAGATTCGAATAAACAATACTGTTAATGAAATCAAAATTAAGAAAAGAATATAATACAGCTTACAAAACACATCAAACTAGTTGTTTTCTTCACGTACTGCTACTTAGTTTTAGTGTAATATAATACAGCTTACAAAACACATCAAACTAGTTGTTTTCTTCACGTACTGCTACTTAGTTTATTGTAATATAATACAGCTTACAAAACACATCAAACTAATTGTTTTCTTCACGTACTGCTACTTAGTTTTAGTGTAATATAATACAGCTTACAAAACACATCAAACTAGTTGTTTTCTTCACGTACTGCTACTTAGTTTTAGTGTAATATAATACAGCTTACAAAACACATCAAACTAGTTGTTTTCTTCACGTACTGCTACTTAGTTTTAGTCCTCTAAGAAACTACACCGATTTAACTGCCTATTTTTCCGTTTTAAAGTGGCATTTGCATCAATTCCATAACAGAAGAAAACCTACTTACACGGTATCTATATATAAAAGTAAAAAAATCATTTATTCGGATAAGGTGTTAAATTGGCAAGACTATTTTCAAAACATAATTGGTAATGAAATATTTAGGCCTGTGTTAAACTACTTGAAACCGAAATATTTGTTACCAAAATTACGCAGTTAGAACGGGTAAAAAACTTCACCAGTAAATTCTTGTTTCGTTTGTCGTTAAACACAAAGCTACACAGCGAGTTATCTACCCATCTCGGGTATTGAAACCCGGTTTTTAGCTTTACGCCCGCAGACATACCACTGCGACACTAGGGGGAGTCCAGTGTAAATTTTCGATACTTTCAGATAAAAATATAACAAAACACAGCCTATTTTTGCTTTTAAAAATAGTTTTATGGATTTCTTCTGCTCTATAAAATCCATGAGAATTTATATTTGCGATGATTTGAAAGAATTTCTCTCACTGTTGATTACAAAAATTAAATTCTGCGTTTAGCACATGGAGATATATTCACTAGAAATATGTTTAATAAAAAAATTCATGATTTCAGTAAATTAACGCAAGAAACTGTTAAAACCAACATCAAAATGTATTGAAAACTTGGATGCATAAACGTGTTGAAAAAGATAAAAATGTAAAACTAAGTTCATTTTAACAACGACAAAGCAGTATATTATGCGAATAGAATTTTAAATTTCTTTATCACTAACAACGTTCAACACACACAAGTATCACTGTCAGTTCCTTTTTTTATAGCTTTAATATCTGGTTGGTCGACCAACAAACTTTAAGAGCCTATAAAATTAAACTCTGAAAGTGAATAAACTCAATAACTACTTAAACTTCTGAAAGTAAATAAACTCAATAACTACTTAAACTTCTGAAAGTAAATAAACTCAATAAGTACTTAAACTTTGGAAAGTAAATAAACTCAATAACTACTTAAACTTTTGAAAGTAAATAAACTTAATAACTACTTAAACTTCTGAAAGTAAATAAACTCAATAAGTACTTAACTTCTGAAAGTGAATAAACTCAATAACTACTTAAAGTACTCCACGTCATTTTAACTGTAACAGTGATTATCTAAAATTTCCCCAGTAAAAATACTACCCCTCAATGGCTCAGCAGTAAGTCTGTGGGTTTCTCACGCTAAAAATAGAGTTTAAATACCTGCAATGCCACAGCAAAGAGAGCCCATTTTGTAGTGTAGCTTTGTGGTTATCAACAAAACAAAATTATCTAAAACTTCCCGGGACTCAGTTTACAGTAACAGGATGTTCTCTTCCTGATAAAATAAAATTGCATTTTACAAAACTGTAGAAATAATTTTAGTATTACGAAACACTTGTAATGATAATCAAATATTCAGATCTTGGTTCAACTTTACTTCTAGTCTATGTTCAAGACATGATATATTATATGTGCATTTTAGTTATTTTCTACAATAATATTTGCTGATACTTTTCCCGGGCTCAACTACAGATTTTCACGTTTTTGTCTTATATAAACCGTAGCATAATACCCTGTTATCCATGTGATCTTGAACTTGTCCAAAATTAATAAAGGTTTCGTTAAGCCTCTTGAAATGCTATTTGAGATGTGTGTGTGTGTCATAGGCATGTTTAAAAACAGAGATATATGGGTGTTTATAGTAAACTCTATGATGAAAATTAAACAATGATCTCAAGCCTTAATTCGAATTAATAGAGTCTGTCCAATATAAGAAAGTTATGAAAGTTAAAGAAATATGTATCATTTATTTTTAAGACGTAATAATTTCAAAGTAACATTTTAAATAAAACAATAACCAGAAACACCCGTGTAAACTTCTATTGAGATCTGAGTGAGTGTAAAATCAGCCACCATATATGTTAAATAATGATAGTTTGGATATAATTGACGTATAACATTGACGTATGACAATGACGTTTCAATTAAATTGTCCAATCAGATGATCGCCATCCAGTAAAACGTACTTCGTCGTAAAAAACAACTTAGGATCTATACTTTAAGTGTATAAACTGTATTTCGTATTTTAAACGTGAACAGCAGTTATAAGACCCTACTAGCTGAAAGTGCAAAGCATATTCAGCTACTCAAACCTCGAATTTTCCGATTTGTTTGTTCGTTTGTCTTGAATTTCGCGCAAAGCTACACGAGAGCTATCTGCGCTAGCCGTCCCTAATTTAACAGTGAAAGACTAGAGGGAAGGCAGCTAGTCATCACCACCCACCGCCAACTCTTGGGCTACTCTTTTAAGATCGATAGTGGTATTGACCGTCACATTATAACGCCCCCACAGCTGAAAGGGCGAGCTTGTTTGGTGGGACGAATATGTCACCCGGAACTTAAAAGTTTATCAAGAACCATTGTGTGTGGTATTCTTTACAGTCTATTGTTAGCCTAGAGTTTCAGTTGCTTTACGATCACACGATACAGATTATTTTATACCTTATATATCTTCGCCCCCCAGTGGCACACAGTGGTATGTCTGCGAACTTATACCGCTAGAAACCGGGTTTCGATACACGTGGTTGGCAGAGCACAGATAGCCCTTTGTGTAGCTTTGTGCTTAATAATAATAAACAACAACAATAAACAACAATTATATATCTTCATTATAAAAAAAAAACGAAATATTGTGAATTATAATTTTATAGCTTATCAAAATAATGTATTATTATTTTAATACTAGTAATAAACTATCTTATAACACCAAATTTGTTATTCTTCTTCTTTAATTGGACACTTAACATTTCGCTTTAGAGCTTCTTCAGAAGCGTTCCACTAAAATACAAACCGTACAAAGCTTCAACTGGTTTAATTTTAATAGTAAATTTTAATTGAATCTATTAATCTTACTTAACAAAACCACTAAGTACACTTTAAAGAACCTCTTCTCTTCGAATAACTACGATCACAAATGAATAGGGACAAAGGATGACGCCTCTAGTTATAACTATTATTATTTTAGTTTTCATCTTAACTTTTGTAATTTCAGTCAATAATTTAGATAGATATTTTCTTTACTACAGATACCAATTTATTGTTTCAACAATAAGCTTTACTACTTAATAATTTAATAATTAATAATTTATTACTTAAACCAATTAAATCTTTGTTTTGTCAGTTACGATTTGTATTTTAGTGGAACTCTCCAATTAAAGAACAAAAATAAAATAAATTATGTTATAAGGTCGTATATTACCGTTATTAAAATTTCTTTTATACTCCAATATGCAGTACAGAAATTAAATAATGTCATATTATCCAATAAAGTTTATTTATTGTTATAAGACAATATTAACAGCTATGAACTTATAAAGTAAAATTTTAAAATCTACACCCAAACTCTCAAACAATACGTTTTTTAAATGTGAACATTGGTTGTGTAACATGATCTAATGATATAGTAAGTGTATTTTTGATGAAAATGACGACTTATAACAAACGAAAATTCATTATCAAATCACGTACTTGCAACAAATCGCATTTACCTCACTGTGAATGTTGTCGCTTTGATAATAATGTCCCCTGTGTGAATGTTTCCGTTTCGATAACACCGTCCCCAGTGAATTTTGTCAATTTGATAACAATGTCCAATCAGTTGTGTCTAAAGGACATGGGAAAAAAACTGATGTTTTGAAAAAAAAATGTGTCAATTAAGGATTGACCTCCCACGATTAACGGCGTAGCATTGTGAATTTTTTTTATCTATTGTATCTGGTCACGTTCTATTATCTAGTTCATCAAAACAAATCTGAAGACCGAGTATAAAGTTTCTATCTTTAGAATGTTTCGTTCCCATACAAGTACCGATACTTATAAGTGTATTGTTTTCTATTGGTTTAGGTTTTGCAGAAGAGACCTCAAAGACAAACTGGGTGGTCACTGGAACGTACGTTTTACAATAGTCTATCTAAAATGAAAAAAGGCATACATGGAATTACGAAGTATGGAAACGTGATAAGCTGTATTATTGTCTGTACGATCTTCTAATAACAGGCATAGCAAACTTAAAGAAAAGAAAACTGTCAACAAAGGAATTTAAACATTACAGGTTATGTCGTCTAAATATTTTATATAAATGCGTGACCCCCCCAGTGGCACAGCGGTATGTCTGCGGACTTTCAACGCTAGAAACCGGGTTTCGATACCCGTGTTGGGCAGATCACAGATAACCCATTGCGTAGCTTTGTCCTTAACTTCAAACAAAAACTATAAATGTGTGACTACATATTGTTGAAACGTTTTCAAAACATTTACTATATGTGAATTATCACAAGTTATTTATTTACAGTGAAGCATGGTGCTTAACTCCAGTAGTTCTTTACTCTGCCACCTAAGGTTAAACAAGAACTGCTTTAGTTGCCCATTATTCCATGATGACTAGCCACGTGCAGGAACAGGTGCTAATACGTAAGGTTGAAGCTCACCATGGACCTCACGCGCTACACATTAAACAGCAGTAGTTCAGGGATCGAACAAATCCACGCCTCCAAACCATGGCCATTTTATGCTGCTCTATGAATGCATCTTATTCCTTTGCTGTTAACTCTACTATCACTCATCCATTACAAAGGAAGTGACGTCATGACAACCGTCCACAAATCAAGGCCCGTGTGGTAGAGCAATTATCTTGCTTCCTGCTAGTGATGCAGGTATGCAAGTGTCTCCTTAAATCGCCTTTCATACAGGTAGCAGGGGTATTATAACACCTGATCGGTAGCCGAGCGAACAGCACTGTATGTGTATGTGTGTCTTGATGCGCAGTCCATTGGAATAACTATTCTCACATTGTACAGGTAAGTCACTCATAACTATTCTCACATTGTACAGGTAAGTCCCTCGTATGACCACTTCTATATATCATATAGCACGTTTTACGATGGTCACCTTATCACTAACCAGAGACTATTCTATTTTAGAATTATTTGTGCTTATTCTTTGATTTTTTAAGATGACTCAGAATGACGACGTTCTAGTTGACCTCTCCTGAGGTCACTCACATAGCAGGCAGTAGCTTGCAAAGTTCACTTATGTGAACGATTAAGTTAATATAATGATGGATCAATGTTTATACTAATTATTCCAAATTTCAAGCTTTGTTGGGGATTTTTCGTAAATCACGATTTTGTTTGATTGATTTTTCATTTACAGTCGTTCACAAGCTATTAGATTTGTGTTTTCAAAGACAAGCACTTAGTAATATTTAGATAAGACTTTGACGATCCATGAAATCTTATATAATGAAATGATAAAGAGGAATAGCAACAATTAGCAATTGAAAATCGAATAAGGAATCGGCTAAAGTCGAAGGACTTTTTCTAAGAATCTCAAGATCGAGCAAATTTCGTTTAAGGTTTGTTTTCTCGTTTGTCAGAAAGATCTAATCTTATATTAATATCACTTTGTCTTTCTCCTCAATCCAGGCCAAGATTACGTGTTAAACCAAAGTTCCTGAGTTTTTAACGTTTAAAAACAACGTCTAAGTTCTCCAGTGGTTCGTTGCATTATACACGATTCGTGTTTATAATGTTCGTATCAGAGAATGTTTTATGAAAAAGATTTTGATATTCTTTGCTTAATCATGTGTCTTTATGTTTATATATGGTAATACTGTAAAATCTTAGTAATATTTTTATTACGTTTAAAATAATCCAAACATATACAACATCTCAAGTACATCATGCTTTTATATCTTTATTTATGTGACATTTTCTCTCACCAAATACCATATATCCAACATTGTTTTCGTATGTTACACATATCTCAATCCACGATTGAGAATAATACGGTTTTTAAGGTAACAGTATATTATTTCTGTTTGTTTGTCCTTTATATGTGACGCCCTTAGTCTGGATTACAATGCCTATATGTACTTAGTCTGGATTACAATGCCTATATGTACTTAGTCTGGATTACAATGCCTATATGTACTTAAGTCTGGATTACAATGCCTATATGTACTCTTATCACAATATAAAATTGTTCATCTAGCATTCCTTAGTCTATGCCTTTTCTTTGAACAATCCTTAACTGTGAACCTTTCTGAATTAATCACGTAATCATATGTTATAATCTGACATATCTTTAGCGTGTGATGTTGGCTACAGTTGTTTATGGAGGTTTTCATCTGTGTGATCTAACCAAAGTTGACATTTTCCCTATGACATAGCGTTTAAAGTTCTCCTCTGCTTCTCCTTTGCCTATCTTCATTTCCTGTGTACCTTTACCATGTGCACACACACACACTTTGTCATTATTTTGATATTTGATGTTTCAAAACTTTATTTTGGAATATATTAGCTTTAGTGTATTACATATTAAGTTTTAGCTCTATAATATAGCTTAAGGCGCCCTTCTTTAGCATACTTCGCTAAGTCTCTGTAAGCTAAAATCTAAAATGTACTTAAGATCAAATATGATTCGGGAATATTTCGATTCCAAAACATGAATAAACGTTACAATATTTTAAACGTTTTTTTTAATGATAATAAATAATTAAAAACAACGTTTTATATTTACACAATAAAAACAACGTCAAAACATGTACTTGTAGAGAGATATTTTAAAGTGGAAGCTAAACTTTATTGAAGCCGTATAGCTTCCACTTTAAAATATCTCTCTACAAGTACATGTT
>NW_013665717.1:437472-443221 GCF_000517525.1 Limulus polyphemus
AACATGTACTTGTAGAGAGATATTTTAAAGTGGAAGCTATACGGCTTCAATAAAGTTTAGCTTCCACTTTAAAATATCTCTCTACAAGTACATGTTTTGACGTTGTTTTTATTGTGTAAATATAAAACTTTGTTTTTAATTGTTTATTATAATTAAAAAAATTTTAAACACAAATGCCGGTAGTGCATATTTTAAAAGTTGTTCACAGATTTTTTTATAGAATGTGACATACAACATTCCAAAGTCCTCTAAAACTTTAGTTTGTATATTTTTTCGTGACTTAGTCTGGTAACGTAAAACAAAATAAGTTTTCATTCCACTCGTATAATTAAATAAATATTTCTAATCTATATGATTCCACATATTCCTCATCTATATGATGCAATCTCGGCATTGCGCTTTCTCCATGTGACAAGCTTCAGAAGTTTATCTTGGCATTTCTTAGTTGTACCTTTTTCTTCATTTAAACACTTGTATAATATAAGTTGCGTTACTTTTGATTTAGTCCGTGTAATTTTATCAAAATATAATTCGTTCGATATCTTGTCTTTCGTATGCTAATTTTGTTTTCATTTATCAAGTTTCGTTCCTCTGCCTGATGTAGGATTAACTATGTTCTTATTCACGTTCTCCATGATTATCTGTTCTCTGTTTCATAGACCAACTCTTGTTCTTTGTGATATCTCAGATATATATATATATCGTATAATAAAGAATTGCTCTCTGCTGTATCTTAATTCTGGCGTTGTTAACAGCTTTTAATACATTGGTTTTAATATTGATGAGATAAAGATTTAATCATGCTTAGGAAATAACATCTTGCTTTTATCCCGAAAATATAACAAAGATCTGTAAGAAAAAGCCCTCCAATAGCTCAGCGATAACTCTGCAGTCTTATAACGTTAAAAACTAGGTTTCTAACCCCCAGAGCACAAATAGCCCCTAGAGTGGCTTTGTGCTGAATAAGCAAACAAACAAACTATAAGAAAAGTAAAGGAAATTGTTATATTTCTCGATATTTAGATGCATATTAACTTACACTCTTGGTACATATTTGAACTTGTATGGGGAATTTATGAAGAGTTTGGATTGTTTCTTATATCCTGTAATTTCCCTTTGTTTTCTCAAAAACTTGACCTCCTACGAATATATAGGTTTTTGAAAGAATGATATAATATTTTGTAGCTTTCATTAGTATTAATAAATTATTCAATATATTAGACAGAATGATTTTAATCTCATTTATTTGTCGGTACAAATATATCACTTTTTTTCTAGAACAAATAATAAATGTTAGCTATGTTTCAGAACTTTATAAATGGTTGTTTTACGCTTAGGTCTAATGTCCTAAGATGTTAACTAATAAACTACAGCTCAGTGCGTGAATAAAGTGTGACACAAAGGGGGTGACACTTTTCATGAATATTTAACAAAGAAAAGAGGATGATGAGTTGTGATTAATTATATACAGAACTTAATTCTTTTCTTGAAAGATCCATATTTTGGTTGTGAGGATCTCTCATCCATTAGTTATTCATTATCTGTGGTAATATAGTGTACTCAGCATAACACCGTAACGAGCAATGATCTATTAGTTATTTATCATCTCTGATAATATAGTGTACTCAGCATTACACCCTCACGAACAATGAAAGCCTCGGACTATTTATTGACTTTCCCAGGTTGCGTTGAGTTAGAGCTGAGACAACCAGCCTGCTGGATGTCACCTACCGGTTTCAACACAAATTAGAATAACTATACGACTTTAAAGTAGTTTATCTAGTGACGGAAATAAGGATACAAACTTGGTAAAGAATTTTCAGTTTATCGATAACTTTCTTATCCAAGATTGTTAGCTTATTTCGGAAACGGGGAAGTATAAATCTAGTGAGTTATCGCATTCGTAGTTTAGTTCTGTCTTTGTGTCCCATTTCAAACTGTTTACTATTAATAAAGCTCGCTTCTTAAACTAGTCCCATACACTTAGAACAAGAGATTTTTAAATTTCTACCAGGATTTATTTGTTTTGAATTTTGCACAAAGCTATTCGTTAGTCGTCCCTAATTTAGCAGTGATACACCAAAGGGAAGACAGCTAGTCAACACGATCCAACGCCAACTCTTGGGCCATTTTTTTACCTGCGAATAGTGGGATTGACCGTCATATCATAACGTCCCCGCGGCTGAAAGAGTAAACATGACGGAGATTCGAACCCGCAGATCGCGAGTCGAGCGCCCTGACCACCAGGCCACAGATTTCTAGCAACGTGTACTAGAAACTTATATTATGGAAAGAATAACAATATGAGGTTCTCTCTATCGTGAAAATACAATTTCATTTAATCATCCACTTTTATATATTATTATAAAAGCGTATTCACTCTAAAATGTAATAATAACATTGTGCTAAATTTAGTTTTAGTTTGTTGTAAGTAGAAAAATGAATTCACTTTTCAGCGTTATATGGTATATATATATTAAAGTGTTCACTCTATTTCTGTGTTCTATTATATATGTGTATGATTTTATAAGTGAATTGTAACAAATCATATATAGTTGTATGATTTCGTGTACGTACACCGTGTCTGTGACTATATGGTTAAAATATATTGTGAAGTGTATGATTATTTTTTTTTTTTACATTTGTACCGTGATGCAGCTTCATCGTGTAAAAGAAGGTATTTTAACAGTATTTTTCATTGTACTATATGCTTAGATTTTTGGTATATCATAAGGATTATGATTGTAATACATTTTTTCAGATTATATCATTTCTTAGTAAATCATGATATGCATAATTGTATACATTTCCATGTTATAGTGCGTGATGTAGAATGTATTATAATTTCATGGTTGTGTATTAAGTATATGTTTGTACAATTATATTTTAAGGCTTTTGCTACCAGTTACTAGGCCACTCTCACTACACTTACAAAATTTTTTCATTTTTCGTGCGTTCTTATCAAATTATAAGATGATTTAAAATTTTGCTTTTAAGCTGAAACTGTTAAAAACAAAAACAGCTAATATTTGCAGTACTGCAATATATGAAGAAAGCAGCTCCTTATCCATGCTTTTGGTTTGTTGATTTCTTTACATACAGTTTTAAAGACGCTCGCAAACCATAAACATTTAATACTTATAATGATTAACAAATATAAGTTATTAACTATATCTTAGTGTTATTGGTATTAAATGTTTAAGACATAATTTTACAACATCTTAATTTCTTTCTTTTTGAACATACTAAACCACAGCATTAACATCTCACTTCTTCACTTTTCTTATGAAAACTAAAACGATTTAAAACATTAAGTTGGAAGATAAATTTTTAAGATTAAAATCAAGCATCCTCTTCGATAAAATGATATTAGAATTTAGCTTTATTGTAGATGTATATTTTTGATTTCTAAAATATAAAAACGTCCGAACAGTAGCGCTGTTACGCTTGTATTTTAAGACCTTAACATTGGCTTCATTTACCCGAGATTTTTAATATCTAAATATGTCTGGGAGAACACATCGAACTTCTTCTTTCGCCATTTGTTTATTTTTGATATATTTTAACAGACAGATCTATCAAATTCTACGTTTGAGATTTGCCAACAGTCGTTTTTTCTTCTTCGACAAAATAGGCCATTTTCCCCGAGGGACTTAGTCAATCGCTGCTAAAGACCTGCGGCAAGTGATCCAAACATGATGGTGATGATCTCCACAGGTGTATAGTGCTCTTAGAAAAAAAAATAACTTTTCAAGATATGTGTTGTTTCTACTTCAAACCGGCACTGTCATTTAACAGTAACCACCCATAATATCTCCGTTGTTCGCCATCCATCCTCACTGCTCACCAGCCACTGTAAGAGATAGACAACGGACATTCCTGGTAACGGCTTAATGCAGGGCGAGCATACTCAACTCTCGGTGAATTCCACCTTCGCCATGATGGACATGTCTCCTGGGTTTTCCTTTTCAGGGTCTCCTATCCCAACAGACCAGGAAGCCAAAAAGAAACGTAAGTGGTTTCATTTTACAGTTTTGATTCATATATAATTTTTAATGAATACTTGCAATAATCTCTGCAATACGACAATATTTGAATCAGATAATGATATATTTGAATAAAACAATAAAACTATCTATCGAAATGACGTAATTATATATGTTGTATTTTTGTGGCGACAGAGGCATTTCATTTGGATATTAAGAACAGGAATTCAAATGAACAAGAATAAGTATTTATTAAAATGGTATTTGGGAACCTAATAATAAAAATTGATATATAATATTTCTTTTAACAAATACATTTACTATGTTTTTCCCACGAATGGACACAAAACACATAGATTCAACACCTACATGAATTCAGTAACATAATCATATAAATACTGAATCTTTCAGAAACACAATGCAAAATTACCATCATAGTAATATCATGTTTATGATCTGGTGAAAAAATGATCTATTACTTTCAATTTCTTATATATATATATGTGTGTGTGTGAGCTATTTTTATTCTTTTATATGTTTTTAAAGTATGATGATAAAATAAACACCCTGAATCCATAAACTCCTAAAAAAGTAAGTTCGTCTAGATGGAGCCATTTATTTAAACTGTTTGTTTGTAATTAAGCACAAAGCTACACAATGGGCTATCTGTGCTCTGCCCACCACGGGTATCGAAACCCGGATTCTAGCGTTGTAAGTCCGCAGACATACCGCTGTGCTACTGGGGGGCTAATAGCAAATGAAGCATTTACTATATATTTATTACTCTTAGCAATTCATCACTGAAGAGGGAAGGTCCTCTGAAAATGCTCGAGTTGTCGGGCGTCTTATTTTGTAATTCATTAAATTTTTGATACTGTGTGATTTCTTAGTATCATGAACCAATTTTGCTTTGATATCGTATATAGATAGCATTTTGATAACATACTTTTTATGTGATATTATATGATAAACTATGAATTATAATAATTCATGTAAACTACTGGCACCTAATTCAATGTTTTTGCTGTATTTGATAGAGTCACGATCACGAGTTAATGTTTCTGAACCGTTTCTTGTATAACCACTTTATCAAGTATACTGAGTTGACTGAAGAACTCTTTCATTAGATCAAAAATCCATATTTGATTATAGCCACATAAAGATAGCGTGAGAGGGAAGTCATGCGCGTGTGGTTTTCTGGCGTAATTTTGATATTGATCAGTAGAAAATAACAGTTAGCACTAGTTAAACAAATACCTAATCTATTTAAATGGAAAGAATAAGATTACAGGATGATATTACGGCAAACATGCATAACAGAAAACAAAAACAGGAACTAAAATAACTAGTACATATCGACTTTTAAGTGGAATAAACCTTTTGATATGACATAGTCAAATATGTAAATGAAAGGGTTTTGTAATTATTTTCCTACATTTATTTATGCCCGAAAGTTAGATTAGATAAAATTACAATAGAGTTATCATCTAACACAGTTTTTCTCAACCGCAGGAGCGCGGTAAAATATCCAAAAGACCTACCGGAGCGCAGTAGTTTTGGGTTGAGAAGCCTTAGTTATCAGTAGTTTTCGGGTTGGGAAGCACAGATCTAGCAAACAAGACGCTTCCCTGTTGCCTTAGTTATCAGTAGTGTTCGGGTTGGGAAGCACAGATCTAGCAAACAAGACGCTTCCCTGTAGCTTAGTTATCAGTAGTTTTCAGGTTGGGAAGCACAGATCTAGCAAACAAGACGCTTCCCTGTTG
>NW_013665717.1:443949-444890 GCF_000517525.1 Limulus polyphemus
GCTTTAGTTATCAGTAGTTTTCGGGTTGGGAAGCACAGATCTAGCAAACAAGACGCTTCCCTGTAGCTTTAGTTATCAGTAGTTTTCGGGTTGGGAAGCACAGATCTAGCAAACAAGACGTTTCCATGTAGCCTTAGTTATCAGTAGTTTTCGGGTTGGGAAGCACAGATCTAGCAAACAAGACGCTTCCCTGTAGCCTTAGTTATCAGTAGTTTTCGGGTTGGGAAGCACTGATCTAGCAAACAAGATACTTTTCTATAACCTTAGCTATCAGTAATTCAATAACTTATTAAAAACCCGTACTCCAATCTTTTGCAGTGTTTTAGCTTTATTTCGGGAATGTACGTACTTTGAGAACTTAGCTGTTGACTCTGAACATTGAGTTTTTATTTTTAATGTGTTTTTTTTTATATTCAGACAATCTTTGTTTGTTTGTTTAACGTAAAGATGTACAATGGTTTATCTGTTCTGTGCCCCCCCAGCGGAGAATAACCCCCATTTTCAGCATTTTAAGCCCTCACCCTTTCCGCTGAGTCACTATCATTGTTATTACACCTATATAGTTAGCTACACGTCAGTCCGTTAATATAACTCTTCGATTCTAACCTCAGAATTGTTCATTTTTACGTTTAGTCAACTGTTCCTAAAACGTCGTAATTCTAGAATGTGTTTTCCCTAGGAAGCCAAACATAGGACTATTAAGTTCCTAAACGATACCTTTCCTTCAGTAATTACGTATATACGTGTTGTATTTGGTTGTGGTTGTAGGGTAATAAGGCAGGATAACTTTAATCTAAAATCATACTTTGTTGTTTATCGTTTCTGATAGCTTTAATTAGAGTTAGAAATATTTGCTAAATAGATGAATGATGACCTCGACTTTTCATGTCCGCCTGTCGCTTCAGCGACATATATATATATATATATATATATATAACAAA
>NW_013665717.1:445890-448907 GCF_000517525.1 Limulus polyphemus
CGACATATATATATATATATATATATATATACAAAAAAGGACAAGACCACGAAATCCAGTAATGTAAAACTATTAATCTTTATTTAAATATATTCGGTTGATGAAGATATCGTTAAAATATAAAACACGTTTTAATACATAATTTGGGACAGCTAATAGGACTTCCGTTTGAACCATCCTTTTAAAGCAGTAAAGAAAAAAACTGTCTTAACGTAAGTCATTAAAAAGACGTCTACGATATGAATAGATACTGCGTTTTCATTATGTTGTATACTACGCTTCAGAAGGTCCGGCAATACAGTTTCAAGTTCTGTGTACGTGTGCTGTGTATAAATGATGGCGTATGTTGGCGTATTTGCGTGTTTTATTAAAATGAGTTTTGAGAATCTAGTATTAAAGACTGATAAAAATCACAAAGCTACACAGTAGGTTGATTCTATCTTAGACGCTTCCTCCGTTGGGATCAAATACCGAATTTTAATTGTTTTAAAGTAAATTTAGCCTATTTTGTGTGTACTTAACAAGTGTTCCCTTCTCCACTCTAGCTCTTTAAGCAAACAAAATTTTAGTTCATGTTTAAAACTCTATCTATTTCGTTGAGTCTTTAACCTTCAATATCTACAGTTTCTACAAGCTACATATCATCTATATATATCCACCTCTTGATTCACAAAGATGGTATTGTAACGTTAAAGGGCTTAAAATTATATCGCAAAAAGTTCTAATTCATAGACGACTCTGGCTTTAACGAAAAATTAGAATAACATTATCTGCACCCCGATGGGACAGCGTTAAGTCTATGGACTTGCAATGCTAAAATCCGAGGTTCGATTCCTCGCTTTGCTATAAAACAAACAAACAAACAATAATCTTACCTACTCCTAAAATTGATTATAACCGAATTGCCCCCAGTGGCACCGCGGTATGTCTGCCGACTTACAATGCTAGAAACCATGTTTCGATACCCGTGGTGGGCAGAGCACAGATAGCCCTTTATTTAGCTTTCTGCTTAACTTCAAAACAATAACTACAACAAATATAGCTGATTAAAAATAATTTGCACAGCAACATAAAATATATTTTGAAATATTATTACTATGAACAAAAAAAAAATAAAGAAAGTCATCACATTAATAATCTTTGCCCCAAACAAATCATCATCGAAAAAAAAAGCGTTATATAAGTGTATGATTTTTATTTTAAAGAGGTAGCAACATTTGTTCTGGCCAAAACTACAGTATTATTAAATGACGTCACTGTTATTAGATGACGGCATTAATACAAGACCACGGAAGTTTTAAACCACGCCCACCGTGTCTACTGTATTGTCCTAAACTACATATTTACCTTTGTTTGTTTTTTTCGGGTGGTTGATGAAAGATAATTTATACATCACATCTATTGGCTTTATTACAAATAATGTACTAAAAAAAATCTTACTTTTTTCCACTCTTTCTTTAAGGAAACTACGTCAAACATTGAACATTTTCACGAAAACAAACGAAAAGAGGATGTGTGTGTGTGTTGTGATTTATGGTAGCTTGTGTTTTATACTTTAAAAAATCATCATGGTAATGTTAAATTTTTCTCACAAAGTTGGGTATTTCTGATGTCTTTAGCACTAAAATCTTATGACTTAAATTTTCAGCAAATTAACCGTCAAGAGACTTCTTATTCGAGAGTCTATGTTCGCTACTTTTTACGCTTTGCCGTTTGAATCAACTCCCAACGTCATTACGCAGACCGGAAAACGTGTATATTCTCCGTCAACTAAGAGCTACACGGGATAGATATATTAAAGATGATATGACGTTCAAATAATATATCTCATTACAATTTTTATGCTCAATTAATTTTCCTTTATGGCTTCCATTTCCACTCTTAAGGTAATAAAGTTAGATATACTGATAGAAGGAAAATACCAGAGCTAGACATATTCTTCGTCATTAAAAGTAAGCAACAGTCTGGTAGTTGTAGCAGAAAAGAATATAGCATTGGCTAATGATAAATGGCAGGGGCTTCTATCATAATTTGTTACATTAAGATATAACTCATATTAATAGCAATCCCAACGCTAAAATTTTTATGTATACAGAATAAGAGGCTACTAGGTAAACATTATGATTCTTTCGTTCAGTTCAAAAACATTACAAAACAAACTGCTATATCTTAATATTATTTTTTTATGAGCGTCAATCGGTCAGTTTTAATTTCAATAATTTTTCGATGCCTTTAGTGTTGCTCTGTGTCATTTATTTCAAACTTCGCTAACCATTTACTGAACTATAATAAGATATTTTAACCCATTAAATAACTAATACTTTCGTAAGACAAACGAGAAGATTTGAGGATACTTAATGATGTATAGATCTGAATATTGTGTTATGGTTTGTTTACAGATTGTTCTCTAGCATCCAAAGTCTGAAACACATTAAGACGAAATGCTCAATAATTTTTACTTTCATCATTTTTATCCTCGTCCGGTATATGCTTACTAACAAATACTTGTTAGTAAGCATATACATACGTACTCCATCTGGCAAAATTATTCAATAAACAAAACATTACTACAAATTTTGGTAAGTGGCATGGCCTCGACTCATAATCTGCAGGTCGCGGAATCGAACTCCGTCGCCCTTACAGTCGTGGGAGCGACACAACGTGATGATCAATCCCACTATTCATTAGTAAAAGGGTTGGCGATGAATGGTGTCGACTAGCTGCCTTCCCTCTAGTCTATCACTTCAAAATTAGGGACGGCTAGCAAAGATATCTCTCGAGTAGCTTAGCGCCAAATTCATCAACAAATAAAGATTATACAATTGGATAAAAGCAGGTGTTACAAGAAAAAGCCGAGAAATAAGATCTTAGCCTAATGCTTTCATACAGTGTGTTGCAGGGTCTTCTGTAGATATTAACAAATATAAGTTTTCAAACTTAACTGTTCTTGTATGGTGATGTCGAGAACGGCTAGATCAAGCACTTCTTAGTTCTGCGTTTATTGCTCATCAATAAAT